>NW_025064604.1:0-703 GCF_018152265.1 Drosophila ficusphila
GCCAGGACAGATGCCGCCTTGGCCCGGTCTTCACCTGGGCTAGCTGCGTGCTGCGGTGTGCAGCCATTACTGGAGCAGGTGCTCCATGTTTTAATGAAGGGCAGGAATTCCGCTGCTGCCTTCCCGTCAGGGTGACGTCAGCCTCCTTCTCGTCGATATCTTCATAGGAGGGGCTCTTGTGCCCACCTCCTGGGAGGGCGAGGATGTTCATTCTCGCTCTCCACGTCCATATCGGCGATAGCCTCCTTCTTTGCCGCAATGGCTCTTGTGGCTTTCCGAGGGATTCCTCGACCTCCCGCTGCCGTCTTTGGGGCCGGGGGAGCGCTGCATCTGTTGCCCGCCATCTTCGCCGCCTTCCTGAGACCACTCACCGAGACGGTCCCGAATCTAAAGTTCAGCTGGTGCCCGCTGGAGACGATGTCATCTCGGAGTGAGTTGGTCTATCCCTATAACGAGGAGTGCCCCGCCTCCGTCGTTCCTTCCGGAGACCACCTTCCAGGAATCGACCTCCATTCTGTTCTGGCGTCCCGGCATCATCAGAAGCTCCTCATTGCTTCTTTCTGCACTTCTAGGGCAGAAGACTGTGACATTGTATGCCGCAGGAATGTCTTCTCCTACCTAGTGTCAAGGGGCCGCCCTTCCCACGTCCTTAGCTGAGCGTTGGGCCTTAGCCAGTCACCGAGTCCTGTTTAAGCAGTCTATC
>NW_025064605.1:0-5913 GCF_018152265.1 Drosophila ficusphila
AACATTTAGCTGCTGAAGAGTCAACCAAAAAGTAAAGGGAAGCCTAACCAAGGTTCCAATAGAGGATATTCTAAATAGTCCCTCATGCTCACAAACAGATCGTAGACCTGAATCAAAATGTCGATATTTCTCAGCGACAAACCATAGCTTAGGCAGTTGTCAACCTCTTATGGCTTTGTCAGTGATCCAACGGTTCGATTTTTACGAAACACAATCGGTTGTGTATTAATTGTCTGGAATCCAGGTCATCCAGTCAAGAAGTTCAGAGCAGTAAAGTGTCGCGTTTGCTCTAAACCTCATAACACACTTCTGCACAGATACGGAGTAGAGCAGCAACCAACTTCTTCGGGATCACTTCCTCGGGGGCAAGCCCAAGCATCTTTCAGTAGCATTTGACCATCCCAATCAAGCCCATTCTTGTCATGTTGCAAGTAGTGACCAAGTTATTTCTTGCTACGGCTGTCGTTAAGGTACGGGATAGATTTGGACAGTTTCAATTAGCACGAGCTCTGTTAGACTCAGGGTCTCAAATAAACTTTTATGGCCGAGGACTTAGCACAGCGTTTGTGGTTACGCAAGAAAGAATCCTATTTGAATATCACCACTGCAGGGAAGAACGACTCGGTAGTACGGGCACTCAAAGTCCACACGTCGATTCATTCTCGCGTCAATGCTCATAGTTTCGCTACTGATTTTTGGGTACTAAGCTCCATTTCATCATATCAACCAGATAACGAAGTCAATTGTGCACAGTGGAAAATTCCAGCAAATATTGTAAATTAGCAGACCCTCGTTTTCACAAGCCCGCTAAAGTAGACTTACTAATTGGGGCAGAATCCTTTTTCGAACTTTCAGCGTAGGCCAAATAAAATTGGGTTCAGAACATCCTTCAATCCAGAAAACTTTATTAGGATGGATTGTTTTTGGGAAAGTACACCAAACCCGTATCGAATAATGCTCAAGTATGGAGCGTCACTGGTAGTGAAAATATAAGTTCTTCGACTCTTTTGTAGAACGTTTTTGGGAATTGGAACACGTCCTACAGAGAGATCGAAGGCTTTTTACAGCTGAACAAGTTTCTTGCGAGCAGCACTTTGAGCAAACAGTACACAGGCTTTCGTCAGGTCGTTTTGTGGTAAAGCTGCCATTTAAGACAAATCCAAGTGCTTTAGGCTCATCCTCGAAACGGCAAGGCGAGTTACATGACATGTACCAAGACTTTATGAAAGAATATCTTAACCTTTGGGCATATGTCGCTGCTTCCAACACCTCCTCCAGGACAACACTATTACATTCCACATCAATGTGTCCTAAGACCTGATAGTAGCACCACAAAGTGGTAGCGAGTTGTTTTTGACGCTTCAAGTAAAACGTCAACCTCGATCTCATTAAATGAGACTTTAATGGTGGGTGCAACGATTCAGAGGGAGTTTTATATGCTATTTTGGCAAGATTTCGATTACACAAATATGCCTTGACTGCTGATATCTCGAAGATGTATAGGCAAGTTAACATTGCCAATGAAGACAGAAATTTCCAACTTATCGTGTGGAGGGAAAGTCGACGCAAGCTCTACAAACCTATCGCCTCAACACTGTCACTCCTATGGAACAGCCTCTGCTCCGTTTTTGGCCATTCGTTGCCTCTTTGAACTGGCAAAAATTTACTCTGAGTCACATCCTGTCGCATCAGAGGTAATTTCAAGCGACTTATAAACGATATGCTCACAGGAGCAAACAGTTTAGAAAAGTTGGAAGTCATTCGCAAAGAAGTGACCAAGGTGTTAGAGTTAGGTGGTTTCCAGCTGGCCAAGTGGGCAAACAAATCACCCAAGGTTGATGACTCAACCAGGATCGGAAAATCGCTTATATTCAACACTTCCTAGTCTGTGAAAACGCTTGGGATGAGATGGAACCCTCAGAGTGATGCCTTTCATTATAGTTTGGAGAATTCCGTTTCAGTCCCTACCACCAACTAAACGCAACATTTTTTATCCGTCACAGCACGTTTGCTTGATCCCTTGGGATTGTTGTGCCCGCAGATCACGAGAGCTAAAATTTGCTTCAGGAACTGTGGCGACAAAAACTGGATTGGGACGAATCGGTTTCCATGAAGAACAAGAAAAGCGTGGCAGTACGTTCCGTCACAACAAATCAACCGAACGTCTTCATTGAGCTTGTTGGAAAATGTTCGTCATTCAATAAACTTCCGCGGATTATGGGCATATGTAAATCGGTTTATTCAAGGAAGAAAAATAATCGCGATATTGGTATTTCGGCCAACGAACTGCAGTTACCGTTTCTAAGAATGGTCCAAGTATATCAAAGAGCTGATTTGGTTTAGAATATGTCAAGCTCGAGAAATCTGAAACTTTAAGCCCACATCTTCAACGTCTAAATCCTTTCTTACACACTTTGCAGAACTAGAAGGCGTAACACTCCAATTAATCCGAGTTGGGGGAAGGTTGTCAAATGCACCAATACCGTATGATGCCAAATTTCCACTGTTACTGTCCTCAAAAACAGAATTTGTTTCCGCTGTTTCTTCGAGACCTGCATCGTACTCATTACCATGCTGGTGCCAAGGTGATGGTATCACTTTCGAGGCAGCAGATATGGCTAATCAATGCGCGAGAAGCGCACAAAAGCCGTCCGTAGCTGTGTCCACTGTTTCAAATACAAATCAGTGCTAATGGGTCAGATAATGGGCAATTTGCCAGCCGATAGGGTCAAGACAGCACGCCCCTTTTGGTTTGCGGGGTAGATTTTTGCGTGGACCATTTTATGTGTCACTAAAGATCCGCGGTAAACTTCCTATCAAGACTTATGTTGCCGTTTTCGTGCGTTTTTCGTCAAAGGCTGTTCACCTTGAGCTCGTTGTAGATTTATCCACTGACAGCTTCTTATCCGTTTTTAAAAGGTTCGTCGGAGGAGAGGGCTGCCTCAGAAGATGTACAGCGACAACGCCACGAACTTCGTGGAGCGAGCAACGTGCTCAAGGACGGAAGAGTGCGTGTGGCGAAGGTACGGACGTCAGAGGCGCCATTAAGCGCGCCGTGATTGATTCTCTTGCTACTGTCAATGAGAACAGACGTGTTTTTATATCGCTCCGCCGTGCAATTAAAAATACATCGTAAATAGCCGAACTCCATTTCGCGAATAGACGCTGAGGTAACGTATGGGTACATACCGTGTTGCCTATGAAATTATTTCACGTTGTGTTCAAATTACGAAAAATAAACAATAATACAGCTGATCATAAACAAAACCAACGTTTAAGAGCACCAGCTCTGTAACGAATAGTGATAATGAGCAAGGCTCGGCAACAACAACAAGACGAACGTCGGCTCGTCAATTAGAAACAACGCTTACTTCTCCATAAGAGCGGAAGAGGTGGAACCGACAACAAATGCAACACTAAAAGTGAGTACGGGAGAGAGCACGCTCGCCTCTCCCGTCTTATTATGTCCAAGCGGCGCATCACAAAAACAGCCGGGAGTGCCCAATGCCCGTCCCCCGACCCCTACAACATTACCAACGATCTGCTGATAACAACAACGACAGCACAATGCCATCGTTTAAGACGGTGACATCGACACTAGCGGCGACAACAACCACTACAACAACCACATCAACTGCAGTCTCTGTTTCGTCAGCCCTTACTGACAAGCTAGCCAAATACCCAACCCAAAAATAACAAAAATGTTAATGATCGTCGCTAATCCAAACCGGAATCGATCGTTATGTGCAAATCAAAAGAAAAATAAAGCCCACAAGCAGCCAAAAGCAAATGCATCAAAATTCACGAAGAATACTGAAGCCACTGTATCAAATAATGCGCTAACAAGAAATAGATTTTCTATCTTGAGTGACCCAAAAGAAGATGATACCGCTTAAAAACCCCTGTGGAACAAGCAACTAAGGCCACCACCAACTTGTACGTCAGGTAAATTGTCTGAATTGGTAAAAAATAACTGATCAAATAGGAGCAAACAATTTCTACGTTAAATCTTTTAAATGGGGAAACATTAATGAAACAGAAATACAAGTGAGCAACGAACAGGACTATCGATCTGTTGCCAAACACCTGACAACGGAAAAATAAATTACTAAGCACCTACCACCTTAAAAGTTGCAAAGGACTACAAGTAGTTATAAAAGGTATCAGCTAAACGGTCCCTATTTATGAGATAATAGCTGGACTTAAAGAAAAGGGCTTTAATGCCAAACAGGCAATGAACATATTTAATAAGAACAAAGTCTCCACAGCCAATGTTCATGTAGAGTTGGAGCCGGAAACTTTGAAAACTCAAAAATAATGAAGTCCACCCAATTTACATGCTTCAACATCTGTCTCACCGTGAGGATCACCGTTGATGAGCCCTACAAGCGGAATGGGCCCGTGTCATGCATGAATTGTCAGGAGTACGGTCATACGAAGACTTACTGCACCCTACGCAGTCTGTGTTGCCTGCGCAGATGCACACTCAACTGAGGGGCCTGCCCAATAAATAAGGATTACCATTCTGCAATGGGGGACGGTGGCCCAGCAGGTAGAGCGCTGGCCCCCGGTCCGAAGGCCCGGGTTCGAGTCGAGTCCCAGGCCCTCGATAGAAACGGTCTCTTTTTCCAAAACGGTCCAAAACGGTCTCTTTTTTCCCATTCCACCACTTGCTATGCTTTATCGCTCACTTAACATTAGTCACAAATTTCCGGCTCCCCGACCCGCACACCCCCTCGTCCACGTTACTATGGACCCAACAATAGAACTTTCGTCACTCCTAGATGGCGCCAGTGGCAACCCCACTGCTAGGGATAAGTCGCTACTGGTTTATCACCGGTACGATCGAAAATCTATGATAATTGAACCTCTACAAGAAATTGTAGAGGCTCTAAGCTCCTGGGTGGAGTAAAAGAATGTAAATTTTTTTCTGCAATAAAGTGTGGTAATTGTGGGGGAAACCACACTGCAATTACAGAGGTTGTCCTGTCTACAAAGAGTTGAAAAGTCGACTAGGCCAACACATAACTGCAGCTCGAAATCCTGCAACCCAAAACAGTTCTTCTTTTATACCCAACGACCATGATCCCGGGAGTCTCTTTTGCACAGGCTTTAAGTAACAACAAGGCGAACGCCACAGTATCTAAGGTGACAGTTCAGCAAACCACTGCTGATACAGTGCGGCAACAAATATTGAACCAGACGTTTCTGGAGTCCAACATGCGAATGCAAATACACAACTGCCTACTATGTAGAAGCAATGTTGGTAACTATAACCAACAATGGTAGCAATACAGCAAACGCTGCAGGAACTTATGCTCAAAATCTCCTTTTGGAGCTATTAATTAAACAAAATCGGTTTAGATGGAGTCACTCTAAAAATATGTTTCTGGAATGCGAATGGCATTTCTCAGCACAAATATGAGCTCTTGCAGTTCCTAGATCAGTATGACATTGACGCCATGCTTATATCAGAGACTCACCTAACTAACAAAAACTACTTTCACCTAAATGGCTATTCATTTTATAAAAACAAACCATCCTGATGGCAAGGCTCATTGGCACTGGCATACTGATCAAGAAACGCATCAGGCATTATGAGTTCCCAGCATCATTCGCAACAACCTTTTACAAGCTGCTACATCAATACACACGATACCCAAAGCGGTTTCTTAAACCCATCTGCTGTATACTGCCCACCACGCTTCTCCATTTCCGAAGATGAATTTGTACAGTTCTTTAACCTATTAGGTGACTGTTTTATAGCGGCTGGTGATTACAATAGGAAACACCCCATTGGGGCTCTCTGACTCACCAATCCGGAAAAGGAAGACAGCTGTACAACGCCATAACAACACCAAGAAACAAGCTTGACCTTATCTCTCCAGGTAAGCCTACACATATTGGCCAACA
>NW_025064606.1:0-24424 GCF_018152265.1 Drosophila ficusphila
CCATAACTTTTGAAATTTTTACCCGATTTAAAAGTGGAATACCTCTCTGAATTTGTTATTAAAATATCTATCTAGCTGCATTATTGGTTTATTTTCGAATTTTTGGTCAATATTTTGTAATTTTTATGACCCCCGACCTGTAAAAATTTGCAAAAATGCGTTTGCAGAAAAGTGACCAGATCCCAGCACTGCTTAGCCCAAACTTTTGAAATTTTTACCCGATTTAAAAGTGGAATACCTCTCTGAATTTGTTATTAAAATATCTATCTAGCTGCATTATTGGTTTATTTTCGAATTTTTGGTCAATATTTTGTAGTTTTTTATGACCCCCGACCTGTCAAAATTTGCAAAAAAATGGGTTTGCAGAAAAGTGACCAGAACCCAGCACTGCTTAGCCCAAACTTTTGAAATTTTTACCCGATTTAAAAGTGGAATACCTCTCTGAATTTGTTATTAAAATATCTATCTAGCTGCATTATTGGTTTATTTTCGAATTTTTGGTCAATATTTTGTAATTTTTTATGACCCCCGACCTGTCAAAATTTGCAAAAAAATGGGTTTGCAGAAAAGTGACCAGATCCCAGCACTGCTTATCCCATAACTTTTGAAATTTTTACCCGATTTAAAAGTGGAATGCCTCTCTGAATTTGTTATTAAAATATCTATCTAGCTACATCATTGGTTTATTTTCGAATTTTTGGTCAATGTTTCGTCATTTTTTATGACCCCCGTCCTGTCAAAATTTGCAAAAAATGGGTTTGCAGAAAAGTGACCAGATCCCAGCACTGCTTAGCCCAAACTTTTGAAATTTTTACCCGATTTAAAAGTGGAATACCTCTCTGAATTTGTTATTCGAATATCTATCTAGCTGCATTATTGGTTTATTTTAGAATTTTTGGTCAATATTTTGTAGTTTTTTATGACCCCCGACCTGTCAAAATTTGCAAAAAATGGGTTTGCAGAAAAGTGACCAGATCCCAGCACTGCTTAGCCCAAACTTTTGAAATTTTTACCCGATTTAAAAGTGGAATACCTCTCTGAATTTGTTATTCGAATATCTATCTAGCTGCATTATTGGTTTATTTTCGAATTTTTGGTTGATATTTTGTAATTTTTTATGACCCCCGACCTGTCAAAATTTGCAAAAAATGGGTTTGCAGAAAAGTGACCAGATCCCAGCACTGCTTAGCCCATAACTTTTGAAATTTTTACCCGATCTAAAAGTGGAATACCTCTCTGAATTTGTTGTTAAAATATCTATCTAGCTGCATTATTGGTTTATTTTCGAATTTTTGGTCAATATTTTGTAATTTTTTATGACCCCCGACCTGTCAAAATTTGCAAAAAATGGGTTTGCAGAAAAGTGACCAGATCCCAGCACTGCTTATCCCATAACTTTTGAAATTTTTACCCGATTTAAAAGTGGAATGCCTCTCTGAATTTTTATTAAAATATCTATCTAGCTACATCATTGGTTTATTTTCGAATTTTTGGTCAATGTTTCGTCATTTTTTATGACCCCCGACCTGTCAAAATTTGCAAAAAATGGGTTTGCAGAAAAGTGACCAGATCCCAGCACTGCTTAGTCCATAACTTTTGAAATTTTTACCCGATTTAAAAGTGGAATACCTCTCTGAATTTGTTATTCGAATATCTATCTAGCTGCATTATTGGTTTATTTTCGAATTTTTGGTCAATATTTTGTAATTTTTTATGACCCCCGACCTGTCAAAATTTGCAAAAAATGGGTTTGCAGAAAAGTGACAAGATCCCAGCACTGCTTAGCCCAAACTTTTGAAATTTTTACCCGATTTAAAAGTGGAATACCTCTCTGAATTTGTTGTTAAAATATCTATCTAGCTGCATTATTGGTTTATTTTCGAATTTTTGGTCAATATTTTGTAATTTTTTATGACCCCCGACCTGTCAAAATTTGCAAAAAATGGGTTTCCAGAAAAGTGACCAGATCCCAGCACTGCTTAGCCCAAACTTTTGAAATTTTTACCCGATTTAAAAGTGGAATACCTCTCTGAATTTGTTGTTAAAATATCTATCTAGCTGCATTATTGGTTTATTTTCGAATTTTTGGTCAATATTTTGTAGTTTTTTATGACCCCCGACCTGTCAAAATTTGCATAAAATGGGTTTGCAGAAAAGTGACCAGATCCCAGCACTGCTTAGCCCATAACTTTTGAAATTTTTTACCCGATTTAAAAGTGGAATACCTCTCTGAATTTGTTATTAAAATATCTATCTAGCTGCATTATTGGTTTATTTTCGAGTTTTTGGTCAATATTTTGTAGTTTTTTATGACCCCCGACCTGTCAAAATTTGCAAAAAAAATGGGTTTGCAGAAAAGTGACCAGATCCCAGCACTGCTTAGCCCATAACTTTTGAAATTTTTACCCGATTTAAAAGTGGAATACCTCTCTGAATTTGTTATTAAAATATCTATCTAGCTACATCATTGGTTTGTTTTCGAATTTTTGGTTGATATTTTGTAATTTTTTATGACCCCCGACTTGTCAAAATTTGCAAAAATGGGTTTCCAGAAAAGTGACCAGATCCCAGCACTGCTTAGCCCAAACTTTTGAAATTTTTACCCGATTTAAAAGTGGAATACCTCTCTGAATTTGTTGTTAAAATATCTATCTAGCTGCATTATTGGTTTATTTTCGAATTTTTGGTCAATATTTTGTAATTTTTTATGACCCCCGACCTGTCAAAATTTGCAAAAAATGGGTTTGCAGAAAAGTGACCAGATCCCAGCACTGCTTAGCCCAAACTTTTGAAATTTTTCCCCGACTTAAAAGTGGAATACCTCTCTGAATTTGTTATTAAAATATCTATCTAGCTGCATTATTGGTTTATTTTCGAATTTTTGGTCAATATTTTGTAATTTTTTATGACCCCCGACTTGTCAAAATTTGCAAAAAATGGGTTTGCAGAAAATTGACCAGATCCAAGAACTGCTTAGCCCATAACTTTTGAATTTTTTACCCGATTTAAAAGGGGAATACCTCTCTGAATTTGTTATTAAAATATCTATCTACCTGCATCATTGGTTTGTTTTCGAATTTTTGGTTGATATTTTGTAATTTTTTATGACCCCCGACTTGTCAAAATTTGCAAAAATGGGTTTGCAGAAAAGTGACCAGATCCCAGCACTGCTTAGCCCATAACTTTTGAAATTTTTACCCGATTTAAAAGTGGAATACCTCTCTGAATTTGTTATTAAAATATCTATCTAGCTGCATTATTGGTTTATTTTCGAATTTTTTGGTCAATATTTTGTAGTTTTTTATGACCCCCGACCTGTCAAAATTTGCAAAAAATGGGTTTGCAGAAAAGTGACCAGATCCCACCACTGCTTAGCCCAAACTTTTGAAATTTTTACCCGATTTAAAAGTGGAATACCTCTCTGAATTTGTTGTTAAAATATCTATCTAGCTGCATTATTGGTTTATTTTCGAATTTTTTGGTCAATGTTTCGTCATTTTTTATGACCCCCGACCTGTCAAAATTTGCAAAAAATGGGTTTGCAGAAAAGTGACCAGATCCCAGCACTGCTTAGCCCAAACTTTTGAAATTTTTACCCGATTTAAAAGTGGAATACCTCTCTGAATTTGTTATTCGAATATCTATCTAGCTGCATTATTGGTTTATTTTCGAAGTTTTGGTCAATATTTTGTAGTTTTTTATGACCCCCGACCTGTCAAAATTTGCAGAAAATAAAGTGACCAGATCCCAGCACTGCTTAGCCCAAACTTTTGAAATTTTTACCCGATTTAAAAGTGGAATACCTCTCTGAATTTGTTATTAAAATATCTATATAGCTACATCATTGGTTTATTTTCGAATTTTTGGTCAATATTTTGTAGTTTTTTATGACCCCCGACCTGTCAAAATTTGCAAAAAATGGGTTTGCAGAAAAGTGACCAGATCCCAGCACTGCTTAGCCCATAACTTTTGAAATTTTTACCCGATTTAAAAGTGGAATGCCTCTCTGAATTTGTTATTAAAATATCTATCTAGCTACATCATTGGTTTATTTTCGAATTTTTGGTCAATGTTTCGTCATTTTTTATGACCCCCGACCTGTCAAAATTTGAAAAAAATGGGTTTGCAGAAAAGTGACCAGAACCCAGCACTGCTTAGCCCAAACTTTTGAAATTTTTACCCGATTTAAAAGTGGAATACCTCTCTGAATTTGTTATTCGAATATCTATCTAGCTGCATTATTGGTTTATTTTCGAATTTTTGGTCAATATTTTGTAGTTTTTTATGACCCCCGACCTGTCAAAATTTGCAAAAAATGGGTTTGCAGAAAAGTGACCAGATCCCAGCACTGCTTAGCCCAAACTTTTGAAATTTTTACCCGATTTAAAAGTGGAATACCTCTCTGAATTTGTTATTAAAATATCTATCTAGCTGCATTATTGGTTTATTTTCGAATTTTTGGTCAATATTTTGTAATTTTTTATGACCCCCGACCTGTCAAAATTTGCAAAAAATGGGTTTGCAGAAAAGTGACCAGATCCCAGCACTGCTTAGCCCAAACTTTTGAAATTTTTACCCGATTTAAAAGTGGAATACCTCTCTGAATTTGTTATTAAAATATCTATCTAGCTACATCATTGGTTTATTTTCGAATTTTTGGTCAATGTTTCGTCATTTTTTATGACCCCCCGACTTGTTAAAATTTGCAAAAAATGGGTTTGCAGAAAAGTGACCAGATCCCAGCACTGCTTAGCCCATAACTTTTGAAATTTTTACCCGATTTAAAAGTGGAATACCTCTCTGAATTTGTTATTAAAATATCTATCTAGCTGCATTATTGGTTTATTTTCGAATTTTTGGTCAATATTTTGTAATTTTTTATGACCCCCGACCTGTCAAAATTTGCAAAAAATGGGTTTGCAGAAAAGTGACAAGATCCCAGCACTGCTTAGCCCAAACTTTTGAAATTTTTACCCGATTTAAAAGTGGAATACCTCTCTGAATTTGTTGTTAAAATATCTATCTAGCTGCATTATTGGTTTATTTTCGAATTTTTGGTCAATATTTTGTAATTTTTTATGACCCCCGACCTGTCAAAATTTGCAAAAAATGGGTTTGCAGAAAAGTGACAAGATCCCAGCACTGCTTAGCCCAAACTTTTGAAATTTTTACCCGATTTAAAAGTGGAATACCTCTCTGAATTTGTTATTCGAATATCTATCTAGCTGCATTATTGGTTTATTTTCGAAGTTTTGGTCAATATTTTGTAGTTTTTTATGACCCCCGACCTGTCAAAATTTGCAAAAATAAAGTGACCAGATCCCAGCACTGCTTAGCCCAAACTTTTGAAATTTTTACCCGATTTAAAAGTGGAATACCTCTCTGAATTTGTTGTTAAAATATCTATCTAGCTGCATTATTGGTTTATTTTCGAATTTTTGGTCAATATTTTTTAATTTTTTATGACCCCCGACCTGTCAAAATTTGCAAAAAATGGGTTTGCAGAAAAGTGACCAGATCCCAGCATTGCTTAGCCCAAACCTTTTGAAATTTTTACCCGATTTAAAAGTGGAATACCTCTCTGAATTTGTTGTTAAAATATCTATCTAGCTGCATTATTGGTTTATTTTCGAATTTTTGGTCAATATTTTTTAATTTTTTATGACCCCCGACCTGTCAAAATTTGCAAAAAATGGGTTTGCAGAAAAGTGACCAGATCCCAGCACTGCTTAGCCCAAACCTTTTGAAATTTTTACCCGATTTAAAAGTGGAATACCTCTCTGAATTTGCTATTAAAATATCTATCTAGCTGCATTATTGGTTTATTTTCGAATTTTTGGTCAATATTTTGTAATTTTTTATGACCCCCGACCTGTCAAAATTTGCAAAAAATGGGTTTGCAGAAAAGTGACCAGATCCCAGCACTGCTTAGCCCAAACTTTTGAAATTTTTACCCGATTTAAAAGTGGAATACCTCTCTGAATTTGTTATTCGAATATCTATCTAGCTGCATTATTGGTTTATTTTAGAATTTTTGGTCAATATTTTGTAGTTTTTTATGACCCCCGACCTGTCAAAATTTGCAAAAAATGGGTTTCCAGAAAAGTGACCAGATCCCAGCACTGCTTAGCCCATAACTTTTGAAATTTTTACCCGATTTAAAAGTGGAATACCTCTCTGAATTTGTTATTAAAATATCTATCTAGCTACATCATTGGTTTATTTTCGAATTTTTGGTCAATGTTTCGTCATTTTTTATGACCCCCGACCTGTCAAAATTTGCAAAAAAATGGGTTTGCAGAAAAGTGACCAGATCCCAGCACTGCTTATCCCATAACTTTTGAAATTTTTACCCGATTTAAAAGTGGAATACCTCTCTGAATTTGTTATTCGAATATCTATCTAGCTGCATTATTGGTTTATTTTCGAATTTTTGGTCAATATTTTTTAATTTTTTATGACCCCCGACCTGTCAAAATTTGCAAAAAAATGGGTTTGCAGAAAAGTGACCAGATCCCAGCACTGCTTATCCCATAACTTTTGAAATTTTTACCCGATTTAAAAGTGGAATGCCTCTCTGAATTTGTTATTAAAATATCTATCTAGCTACATCATTGGTTTATTTTCGAATTTTTGGTCAATGTTTCGTCATTTTTTATGACCCCCGACCTGTCAAAATTTGCAAAAAATGGGTTTGCAGAAAAGTGACAAGATCCCAGCACTGCTTAGCCCAAACTTTTGAAATTTTTACCCGATTTAAAAGTGGAATACCTCTCTGAATTTGTTATTCGAATATCTATCTAGCTGCATTATTGGTTTATTTTCGAATTTTTGGTCAATATTTTGTAATTTTTTATGACCCCCGACCTGTCAAAATTTGCAAAAAATGGGTTTGCAGAAAAGTGACCAGATCCCAGCACTGCTTAGCCCAAACTTTTGAAATTTTTACCCGATTTAAAAGTGGAATACCTCTCTGAATTTGGTATTCGAATATCTATCTAGCTGCATTATTGGTTTATTTTCGAATTTTTGGTCAATATTTTGTAGTTTTTTATGACCCCCGACCTGTCAAAATTTGCAAAAAATGGGTTTGCAGAAAAGTGACCAGATCCCAGCACTGCTTAGCCCAAACTTTTGAAATTTTTACCCGATTTAAAAGTGGAATACCTCTCTGAATTTGTTGTTAAAATATCTATCTAGCTGCATTATTGGTTTATTTTCGAATTTTTGGTCAATATTTTTTAATTTTTTATGACCCCCGACCTGTCAAAATTTGCAAAAAATGGGTTTGCAGAAAAGTGACCAGATCCCAGCACTGCTTAGCCCATAACTTTTGAAATTTTTACCCGATTTAAAAGTGGAATACCTCTCTGAATTTGTTGTTAAAATATCTATCTAGCTGCATTATTGGTTTATTTTCGAATTTTTGGTCATTATTTTGTAATTTTTTATGACCCCCGACCTGTCAAAATTTGCAAAAAATGGGTTTGCAGAAAAGTGACAAGATCCCAGCACTGCTTAGCCCAAACTTTTGAAATTTTTACCCGATTTAAAAGTGGAATACCTCTCTGAATTTGTTATTCGAATATCTATCTAGCTGCATTATTGGTTTATTTTCGAAGTTTTGGTCAATATTTTGTAGTTTTTTATGACCCCCGACCTGTCAAAATTTGCAAAAAATAAAGTGACCAGATCCCAGCACTGCTTAGCCCATAACTTTTGAAATTTTTACCCGATTTAAAAGTGGAATACCTCTCTGAATTTGTTGTTAAAATATCTATCTAGCTGCATTATTGGTTTATTTTCGAATTTTTGGTCAATATTTTGTAATTTTTTATGACCCCCGACCTGTCAAAATTTGCAAAAAATGGGTTTGCAGAAAAGTGACCAGATCCCAGCACTGCTTAGCTCATAACTTTTGAAATTTTTACCCGATTTAAAAGTGGAATACCTCTCTGAATTTGTTATTAGAATATCTATCTAGCTGCATTATTGGTTTATTTTCGAATTTTTGGTCAATATTTTGTAATTTTTTATGACCCCCGACCTGTCAAAATTTGCAAAAAATGGGTTTGCAGAAAAGTGACCAGATCCCAGCACTGCTTAGCCCATAACTTTTGAAATTTTTACCCGATTTAAAAGTGGAATACCTCTCTGAATTTGTTGTTAAAATATCTATCTAGCTGCATTATTGGTTTATTTTCGAATTTTTGGTCAATATTTTGTAATTTTTTATGACCCCCGACCTGTCAAAATTTGCAAAAAATGGGTTTGCAGAAAAGTGACAAGATCCCAGCACTGCTTAGCCCAAACTTTTGAAATTTTTACCCGATTTAAAAGTGGAATACCTCTCTGAATTTGTTGTTAAAATATCTATCTAGCTGCATTATTGGTTTATTTTCGAATTTTTGGTCAATATTTTGTAATTTTTTATGACCCCCGACCTGTCAAAATTTGCAAAAAATGGGTTTGCAGAAAAGTGACCAGATCCCAGCACTGCTTAGCCCAAACTTTTGAAATTTTTACCCGATTTAAAAGTGGAATACCTCTCTGAATTTGTTATTAAAATATCTATCTAGCTGCATTATTGGTTTATTTTCGAATTTTTGGTCAATATTTTGTAATTTTTTATGACCCCCGACCTGTCAAAATTTGCAAAAAATGGGTTTGCAGAAAAGTGACCAGATCCCAGCACTGCTTAGCTCATAACTTTTGAAATTTTTACCCGATTTAAAAGTGGAATACCTCTCTGAATTTGTTATTAGAATATCTATCTAGCTGCATTATTGGTTTATTTTCGAATTTTTGGTCAATATTTTGTAATTTTTTATGACCCCCGACCTGTCAAAATTTGCAAAAAATGGGTTTGCAGAAAAGTGACAAGATCCCAGCACTGCTTAGCCCAAACTTTTGAAATTTTTACCCGATTTAAAAGTGGAATACCTCTCTGAATTTGTTATTCGAATATCTATCTAGCTGCATTATTGGTTTATTTTCGAATTTTTGGTCAATATTTTGTAATTTTTTATGACCCCCGACCTGTCAAAATTTGCAGAAAATGGGTTTGCAGAAAAGTGACCAGATCCCAGCACTGCTTAGCCCAAACTTTTGAAATTTTTACCCGATTTAAAAGTGGAATGCCTCTCTGAATTTGTTATTAAAATATCTATCTAGCTACATCATTGGTTTATTTTCGAATTTTTGGTCAATGTTTCGTCATTTTTTATGACCCCCGACCTGTCAAAATTTGCAAAAAATGGGTTTGCAGAAAAGTGACCAGATCCCAGCACTGCTTAGCCCAAACTTTTGAAATTTTTACCCGATTTAAAAGTGGAATACCTCTCTGAATTTGTTATTCGAATATCTATCTAGCTGCATTATTGGTTTATTTTCGAATTTTTGGTCAATATTTTGTAATTTTTTATGACCCCCGACCTGTCAAAATTTGCAAAAAATGGGTTTGCAGAAAAGTGACCCGATCCCAGCACTGCTTAGCCCAAACTTTTGAAATTTTTACCCGATTTAAAAGTGGAATACCTCTCTGAATTTGTTGTTAAAATATCTATCTAGCTGCATTATTGGTTTATTTTCGAATTTTTGGTCAATATTTTGTAGTTTTTTATGACCCCCGACCTGTCAAAATTTGCAAAAAATGGGTTTGCAGAAAAGTGACCAGATCCCAGCACTGCTTAGCCCAAACTTTTGAAATTTTTACCCGATTTAAAAGTGGAATACCTCTCTGAATTTGTTATTCGAATATCTATCTAGCTGCATTATTGGTTTATTTTCGAATTTTTTGGTCAATATTTTGTAGTTTTTTATGACCCCCGACCTGTCAAAATTTGCAAAAAAAATGGGTTTGCAGAAAAGTGACCAGATCCCAGCACTGCTTATCCCATAACTTTTGAAATTTTTACCCGATTTAAAAGTGGAATGCCTCTCGGAATTTGTTATTAAAATATCTATCTAGCTACATCATTGGTTTATTTTCGAATTTTTTGGTCAATGTTTCGTCATTTTTTATGACCCCCGACCTGTCAAAATTTGCAAAAAATGGGTTTGCAGAAAAGTGACCAGATCCCAGCACTGCTTAGCCCAAACTTTTGAAATTTTTACCCGATTTAAAAGTGGAATACCTCTCTGAATTTGTTGTTAAAATATCTATCTAGCTGCATTATTGGTTTATTTTCGAATTTTTGGTCAATATTTTGTAGTTTTTTATGACCCCCGACCTGTCAAAATTTGCAAAAAATGGGTTTGCAGAAAAGTGACCAGATCCCAGCACTGCTTAGCCCAAACTTTTGAAATTTTTACCCGATTTAAAAGTGGAATACCTCTCTGAATTTGTTATTCGAATATCTATCTAGCTGCATTATTGGTTTATTTTCGAATTTTTGGTCAATATTTTGTAGTTTTTTATGACCCCCGACCTGTCAAAATTTGCAAAAAATGGGTTTGCAGAAAAGTGACCAGATCCCAGCACTGCTTAGCCCAAACTTTTGAAATTTTTACCCGATTTAAAAGTGGAATACCTCTCTGAATTTGTTATTAAAATATCTATCTAGCTGCATTATTGGTTTATTTTCGAATTTTTGGTCAATATTTTGTAATTTTTTATGACCCCCGACTTGTCAAAATTTGCAAAAAATGGGTTTGTAGAAAATTGACCAGATCCAAGAACTGCTTAGCCCATAACTTTTGAATTTTTTACCCGATTTAAAAGGGGAATACCTCTCTGAATTTGTTATTAAAATATCTATCTACCTGCATCATTGGTTTGTTTTCGAATTTTTGGTTGATATTTTGTAATTTTTTATGACCCCCGACTTGTCAAAATTTGCAAAAATGGGTTTGCAGAAAAGTGACCAGATCCCAGCACTGCTTAGCCCATAACTTTTGAAATTTTTACCCGATTTAAAAGTGGAATACCTCTCTGAATTTGTTATTAAAATATCTATCTAGCTGCATTATTGGTTTATTTTCGAATTTTTGGTCAATATTTTGTAATTTTTATGACCCCCGACCTGTCAAAATTTGCAAAAAATGGGTTTGCAGAAAAGTGACCAGATCCCAGCACTGCTTAGCCCAAACTTTTGAAATTTTTACCCGATTTAAAAGTGGAATACCTCTCTGAATTTGTTGTTAAAATATCTATCTAGCTGCATTATTGGTTTATTTTCGAATTTTTGGTCAATATTTTGTAGTTTTTTATGACCCCCGACCTGTCAAAATTTGCAAAAAATGGGTTTGCAGAAAAGTGACCAGATCCCAGCACTGCTTAGCCCAAACTTTTGAAATTTTTACCCGATTTAAAAGTGGAATACCTCTCTGAATTTGTTATTCGAATATCTATCTAGCTGCATTATTGGTTTATTTTAGAATTTTTGGTCAATATTTTGTAATTTTTTATGACCCCCGACCTGTCAAAATTTGCAAAAAATGGGTTTGCAGAAAAGTGACCAGATCCCAGCACTGCTTAGCCCATAACTTTTGAAATTTTTACCCGATTTAAAAGTGGAATACCTCTCTGAATTTGTTATTCGAATATCTATCTAGCTGCATTATTGGTTTATTTTCGAATTTTTGGTTGATATTTTGTAATTTTTTATGACCCCCGACCTGTCAAAATTTGCAAAAAATGGGTTTGCAGAAAAGTGACCAGATCCCAGCACTGCTTAGCCCATAACTTTTGAAATTTTTACCCGATCTAAAAGTGGAATACCTCTCTGAATTTGTTATTAAAATATCTATCTAGCTGCATTATTGGTTTATTTTCGAATTTTTGGTCAATATTTTGTAATTTTTTATGACCCCCGACCTGTCAAAATTTGCAAAAAAAATGGGTTTGCAGAAAAGTGACCAGATCCCAGCACTGCTTATCCCATAACTTTTGAAATTTTTACCCGATTTAAAAGTGGAATGCCTCTCTGAATTTGTTATTAAAATATCTATCTAGCTACATCATTGGTTTATTTTCGAATTTTTGGTCAATGTTTCGTCATTTTTTATGACCCCCGACCTGTCAAAATTTGCAAAAAATGGGTTTGCAGAAAAGTGACCAGATCCCAGCACTGCTTAGTCCATAACTTTTGAAATTTTTACCCGATTTAAAAGTGGAATACCTCTCTGAATTTGTTATTCGAATATCTATCTAGCTGCATTATTGGTTTATTTTCGAATTTTTGGTCAATATTTTGTAATTTTTTATGACCCCCGACCTGTCAAAATTTGCAAAAAATGGGTTTGCAGAAAAGTGACCAGAACCCAGCTCTGCTTAGCCCATAACTTTTGAAATTTTTTCCCGATTTAAAAGTGGAATACCTCTCTGAATTTGCTATTAAAATATCTATCTAGCTGCATTATTGGTTTATTTTCGAATTTTTGGTCAATATTTTGTAGTTTTTTATGACCCCCGACCTGTCAAAATTTGCAAAAAATGGGTTTGCAGAAAAGTGACCAGATCCCAGCACTGCTTAGCCCAAACTTTTGAAATTTTTACCCGATTTAAAAGTGGAATACCTCTCTGAATTTGTTATTAAAATATCTATCTAGCTGCATTATTGGTTTATTTTCGAATTTTTGGTCAATATTTTGTAATTTTTATGACCCCCGACCTGTCAAAATTTGCAAAAAATGGGTTTGCAGAAAAGTGACCAGATCCCAGCACTGCTTAGCCCAAACTTTTGAAATTTTTACCCGATTTAAAAGTGGAATACCTCTCTGAATTTGTTGTTAAAATATCTATCTAGCTGCATTATTGGTTTATTTTCGAATTTTTGGTCAATATTTTGTAATTTTTTATGACCCCCGACCTGTCAAAATTTGCAAAAAATGGGTTTGCAGAAAAGTGACCAGATCCCAGCACTGCTTAGCCCAAACTTTTGAAATTTTTACCCGATTTAAAAGGGGAATACCTCTCTGAATTTGTTTTTAAAATATCTATCTACCTGCATCATTGGTTTATTTTCGAATTTTTGGTTGATATTTTGTAATTTTTTATGACCCCCGACTTGTCAAAATTTGCAAAAATGGGCTTGCAGAAAAGTGACCAGATCCCAGCACTGCTTAGCCCATAACTTTTGAAATTTTTACCCGATTTAAAAGTGGAATACCTCTCTGAATTTGTTATTAAAATATCTATCTAGCTGCATTATTGGTTTATTTTCGAATTTTTGGTCAATATTTTGTAATTTTTTATGACCCCCGACCTGTCAAAATTTGCAAAAAATGGGTTTGCAGAAAAGTGACCAGATCCCAGCACTGCTTAGCCCAAACTTTTGAAATTTTTACCCGATTTAAAAGTGGAATACCTCTCTGAATTTGTTGTTAAAATATCTATCTAGCTGCATTATTGGTTTATTTTCGAATTTTTGGTCAATATTTTGTAGTTTTTTATGACCCCCGACCTGTCAAAATTTGCAAAAAATGGGTTTGCAGAAAAGTGACCAGAACCCAGCACTGCTTAGCCCATAACTTTTGAAATTTTTACCCGATTTAAAAGTGGAATACCTCTCTGAATTTGTTATTCGAATATCTATCTAGCTGCATTATTGGTTTATTTTAGAATTTTTGGTCAATATTTTGTAGTTTTTTATGACCCCCGACCTGTCAAAATTTGCAAAAAATGGGTTTGCAGAAAAGTGACCAGATCCCAGCACTGCTTAGCCCATAACTTTTGAAATTTTTACCCGATTTAAAAGTGGAATACCTCTCTGAATTTGTTATTCGAATATCTATCTAGCTGCATTATTGGTTTATTTTCGAATTTTTGGTTGATATTTTGTAATTTTTTATGACCCCCGACCTGTCAAAATTTGCAAAAAATGGGTTTGCAGAAAAGTGACCAGATCCCAGCACTGCTTAGCCCATAACTTTTGAAATTTTTACCCGATCTAAAAGTGGAATACCTCTCTGAATTTGTTGTTAAAATATCTATCTAGCTGCATTATTGGTTTATTTTCGAATTTTTGGTCAATATTTTGTAATTTTTTATGACCCCCGACCTGTCAAAATTTGCAAAAAAAATGGGTTTGCAGAAAAGTGACCAGATCCCAGCACTGCTTATCCCATAACTTTTGAAATTTTTACCCGATTTAAAAGTGGAATGCCTCTCTGAATTTGTTATTAAAATATCTATCTAGCTACATCATTGGTTTATTTTCGAATTTTTGGTCAATGTTTCGTCATTTTTTATGACCCCCGACCTGTCAAAATTTGCAAAAAATGGGTTTGCAGAAAAGTGACCAGATCCCAGCACTGCTTAGTCCATAACTTTTGAAATTTTTACCCGATTTAAAAGTGGAATACCTCTCTGAATTTGTTATTCGAATATCTATCTAGCTGCATTATTGGTTTATTTTCGAATTTTTGGTCAATATTTTGTAATTTTTTATGACCCCCGACCTGTCAAAATTTGCAAAAAATGGGTTTGCAGAAAAGTGACCAGAACCCAGCTCTGCTTAGCCCATAACTTTTGAAATTTTTACCCGATTTAAAAGTGGAATACCTCTCTGAATTTGCTATTAAAATATCTATCTAGCTGCATTATTGGTTTATTTTCGAATTTTTGGTCAATGTTTCGTCATTTTTTATGACCCCCGACCTGTTAAAATTTGCAAAAAATGGGTTTGCAGAAAAGTGACCAGATCCCAGCACTGCTTAGCCCAACACTTTTGAAATTTTTACCCGATTTAAAAGTGGAATACCTCTTTGAATTTGTTATTCGAATATCTATCTAGCTGCATTATTGGTTTATTTTCGAATTTTTGGTCAATATTTTGTAATTTTTTATGACCCCCGACCTGTCAAAATTTGCAAAAAATGGGTTTGCAGAAAAGTGACCAGATCCCAGCACTGCTTAGCCCAAACTTTTGAAATTTTTACCTGATTTAAAAGTGGTATACCTCTCTGAATTTGTTATTAAAATATCTATCTAGCTGCATTATTGGTTTATTTTCGAATTTTTGGTCAATATTTTGTAATTTTTTATGACCCCCGACCTGTCAAAATTTGCAAAAAATGGGTTTGCAGAAAAGTGACCAGAACCCAGCACTGCTTAGCCCATAACTTTTGAAATTTTTACCCGATTTAAAAGTGGAATACCTCTCTGAATTTGTTACTAAAATATCTATCTAGCTACATCATTGGTTTATTTTCGAATTTTTGGTCAATGTTTCGTCATTTTTTATGACCCCCGACCTGTCAAAATTTGCAAAAAATGGGTTTGCAGAAAAGTGACCAGATCCCAGCACTGCTTATCCCAAACCTTTTGAAATTTTTACCCGATTTAAAAGTGGAATACCTCTCTGAATTTGCTATTAAAATATCTATCTAGCTGCATTATTGGTTTATTTTCAAATTTTTGGTCAATATTTTGTAGTTTTTTATGACCCCCGACCTGTCAAAATTTGCAAAAAATGGGTTTGCAGAAAAGTGACCAGATCCCAGCACTGCTTAGCCCATAACTTTTGAAATTTTTACCCGATTTAAAAGTGGAATACCTCTCTGAATTTGTTATTCGAATATCTATCTAGCTGCATTATTGGTTTATTTTCGAATTTTTGGTTGATATTTTGTAATTTTTTATGACCCCCGACCTGTCAAAATTTGCAAAAAATGGGTTTGCAGAAAAGTGACCAGATCCCAGCACTGCTTAGCCCATAACTTTTGAAATTTTTACCCGATCTAAAAGTGGAATACCTCTCTGAATTTGTTGTTAAAATATCTATCTAGCTGCATTATTGGTTTATTTTCGAATTTTTGGTCAATATTTTGTAATTTTTTATGACCCCCGACCTGTCAAAATTTGCAAAAAAATGGGTTTGCAGAAAAGTGACCAGATCCCAGCACTGCTTATCCCATAACTTTTGAAATTTTTACCCGATTTAAAAGTGGAATGCCTCTCTGAATTTGTTATTAAAATATCTATCTAGCTACATCATTGGTTTATTTTCGAATTTTTGGTCAATGTTTCGTCATTTTTTATGACCCCCGACCTGTCAAAATTTGCAAAAAATGGGTTTGCAGAAAAGTGACCAGATCCCAGCACTGCTTAGCCCATAACTTTTGAAATTTTTACCCGATTTAAAAGTGGAATACCTCTCTGAATTTGTTATTCGAATATCTATCTAGCTGCATTATTGGTTTATTTTCGAATTTTTGGTCAATATTTTGTAATTTTTTATGACCCCCGACCTGTCAAAATTTGCAAAAAATGGGTTTGCAGAAAAGTGACCAGAACCCAGCACTGCTTAGCCCATAACTTTTGAAATTTTTCCCCGACTTAAAAGTGGAATACCTCTCTGAATTTGTTATTCGAATATCTATCTAGCTGCATTATTGGTTTATTTTCGAATTTTTGGTCAATGTTTCGTCATTTTTTATGACCCCCGACCTGTCAAAATTTGCAAAAAATGGGTTTGCAGAAAAGTGACCAGATCCCAGCACTGCTTAGCCCAAACTTTTGAAATTTTTACCCGATTTAAAAGTGGAATACCTCTCTGAATTTGTTATTCGAATATCTATCTAGCTGCATTATTGGTTTATTTTAGAATTTTTGGTCAATATTTTGTAGTTTTTTATGACCCCCGACCTGTCAAAATTTGCAAAAAATGGGTTTCCAGAAAAGTGACCAGATCCCAGCACTGCTTAGCCCATAACTTTTGAAATTTTTACCCGATTTAAAAGTGGAATACCTCTCTGAATTTGTTATTCGAATATCTATCTAGCTGCATTATTGGTTTATTTTCGAATTTTTGGTCAATATTTTGTAATTTTTTATGACCCCCGACCTGTCAAAATTTGCAAAAAATGGGTTTGCAGAAAAGTGACCAGATCCCAGCACTGCTTAGCCCAAACTTTTGAAATTTTTACCCGATTTAAAAGTGGAATACCTCTCTGAATTTGTTATTCGAATATCTATCTAGCTGCATTATTGGTTTATTTTAGAATTTTTGGTCAATATTTTGTAGTTTTTTATGACCCCCGACCTGTCAAAATTTGCAAAAAATGGGTTTGCAGAAAAGTGACCAGATCCCAGCACTGCTTAGCCCATAACTTTTGAAATTTTTACCTGATTTAAAGGTGGTATACATCTCTGAATTTGTTGTTAAAATATCTATCTAGCTGCATTATTGGTTTATTTTCGAATTTTTGGTCAATATTTTGTAATTTTTTATGACCCCCGACCTGTCAAAATTTGCAAAAAATGGGTTTGCAGAAAAGTGACCAGAACCCAGCACTGCTTAGCCCATAACTTTTGAAATTTTTACCCGATTTAAAAGTGGAATACCTCTCTGAATTTGTTACTAAAATATCTATCTAGCTACATCATTGGTTTATTTTCGAATTTTTGGTCAATGTTTCGTCATTTTTTATGACCCCCGACCTGTCAAAATTTGCAAAAAATGGGTTTGCAGAAAAGTGACCAGATCCCAGCACTGCTTATCCCAAACCTTTTGAAATTTTTACCCGATTTAAAAGTGGAATACCTCTCTGAATTTGCTATTAAAATATCTATCTAGCTGCATTATTGGTTTATTTTCAAATTTTTGGTCAATATTTTGTAGTTTTCTATGACCCCCGACCTGTCAAAATTTGCAAAAAATGGGTTTGCAGAAAAGTGACCAGATCCCAGCACTGCTTAGCCCATAACTTTTGAAATTTTTACCCGATTTAAAAGTGGAATACCTCTCTGAATTTGTTATTCGAATATCTATCTAGCTGCATTATTGGTTTATTTTCGAATTTTTGGTTGATATTTTGTAATTTTTTATGACCCCCGACCTGTCAAAATTTGCAAAAAATGGGTTTGCAGAAAAGTGACCAGATCCCAGCACTGCTTAGCCCATAACTTTTGAAATTTTTACCCGATCTAAAAGTGGAATACCTCTCTGAATTTGTTGTTAAAATATCTATCTAGCTGCATTATTGGTTTATTTTCGAATTTTTGGTCAATATTTTGTAATTTTTTATGACCCCCGACCTGTCAAAATTTGCAAAAAAAATGGGTTTGCAGAAAAGTGACCAGATCCCAGCACTGCTTATCCCATAACTTTTGAAATTTTTACCCGATTTAAAAGTGGAATGCCTCTCTGAATTTGTTATTAAAATATCTATCTAGCTGCATTATTGGTTTATTTTCGAATTTTTGGTCAATATTTTGTAATTTTTTATGACCCCCGACCTGTCAAAATTTGCAAAAAATGGGTTTGCAGAAAAGTGACCAGATCCCAGCACTGCTTAGTCCATAACTTTTGAAATTTTTACCCGATTTAAAAGTGGAATACCTCTCTGAATTTGTTATTCGAATATCTATCTAGCTGCATTATTGGTTTATTTTCGAATTTTTGGTCAATATTTTGTAATTTTTTATGACCCCCGACCTGTCAAAATTTGCAAAAAATGGGTTTGCAGAAAAGTGACCAGAACCCAGCACTGCTTAGCCCATAACTTTTGAAATTTTTACCCGATTTAAAAGTGGAATACCTCTCTGAATTTGCTATTAAAATATCTATCTAGCTGCATTATTGGTTTATTTTCGAATTTTTGGTCAATATTTTTTAATTTTTTATGACCCCCGACCTGTCAAAATTTGCAAAAAATGGGTTTGCAGAAAAGTGACCAGATCCCAGCACTGCTTAGCCCAAACTTTTGAAATTTTTACCCGATTTAAAAGTGGAATACCTCTCTGAATTTGTTATTCGAATATCTATCTAGCTGCATTATTGGTTTATTTTAGAATTTTTGGTCAATATTTTGTAGTTTTTTATGACCCCCGACCTGTCAAAATTTGCAAAAAATGGGTTTCCAGAAAAGTGACCAGATCCCAGCACTGCTTAGCCCATAACTTTTGAAATTTTTACCCGATTTAAAAGTGGAATACCTCTCTGAATTTGTTATTCGAATATCTATCTAGCTGCATTATTGGTTTATTTTCGAATTTTTGGTTGATATTTTGTAATTTTTTATGACCCCCGACCTGTCAAAATTTGCAAAAAATGGGTTTGCAGAAAAGTGACCAGATCCCAGCACTGCTTAGCCCATAACTTTTGAAATTTTTACCCGATCTAAAAGTGGAATACCTCTCTGAATTTGTTGTTAAAATATCTATCTAGCTGCATTATTGGTTTATTTTCGAATTTTTGGTCAATATTTTGTAATTTTTTATGACCCCCGACCTGTCAAAATTTGCAAAAAAATGGGTTTGCAGAAAAGTGACCAGATCCCAGCACTGCTTATCCCATAACTTTTGAAATTTTTACCCGATTTAAAAGTGGAATGCCTCTCTGAATTTGTTATTAAAATATCTATCTAGCTACATCATTGGTTTATTTTCGAATTTTTGGTCAATGTTTCGTCATTTTTTATGACCCCCGACCTGTCAAAATTTGCAAAAAATGGGTTTGCAGAAAAGTGACCAGATCCCAGCACTGCTTAGTCCATAACTTTTGAAATTTTTACCCGATTTAAAAGTGGAATACCTCTCTGAATTTGTTATTCGAATATCTATCTAGCTGCATTATTGGTTTATTTTCGAATTTTTGGTCAATATTTTGTAATTTTTTATGACCCCCGACCTGTCAAAATTTGCAAAAAATGGGTTTGCAGAAAAGTGACCAGAACCCAGCTCTGCTTAGCCCATAACTTTTGAAATTTTTTCCCGATTTAAAAGTGGAATACCTCTCTGAATTTACTATTAAAATATCTATCTAGCTGCATTATTGGTTTATTTTCGAATTTTTGGTCAATATTTTGTAATTTTTTATGACCCCCGACCTGTCAAAATTTGCAAAAAATGGGTTTGCAGAAAAGTGACAAGATCCCAGCACTGCTTAGCCCAAACTTTTGAAATTTTTACCCGATTTAAAAGTGGAATACCTCTCTGAATTTGTTGTTAAAATATCTATCTATCTGCATTATTGGTTTATTTTCGAATTTTTGGTCAATATTTTGTAATTTTTTATGACCCCCGACCTGTCAAAATTTGCAAAAAAATGGGTTTGCAGAAAAGTGACCAGATCCCAGCACTGCTTAGCCCATAACTTTTGAAATTTTTCCCCGACTTAAAAGTGGAATACCTCTCTGAATTTGTTATTCGAATATCTATCTAGCTGCATTATTGGTTTATTTTCGAATTTTTGGTCAATATTTTGTAATTTTTTATGACCCCCGACCTGTCAAAATTTGCAAAAAATGGGTTTGTAGAAAAGTGACCAGATCCCAGCACTGCTTAGCCCATAACTTTTGAAATTTTTCCCCGACTTAAAAGTGGAATACCTCTCTGAATTTGTTATTCGAATATCTATCTAGCTGCATTATTGGTTTATTTTCGAATTTTTGGTCAATGTTTTGTAATTTTTTATGACCCCCGACCTGTCAAAATTTGCAAAAAATGGGTTTGCAGAAAAGTGACCAGATCCCAGCACTGCTTAGCCCAAACTTTTGAAATTTTTACCCGATTTAAAAGTGGAATACCTCTCTGAATTTGTTATTCGAATATCTATCTAGCTGCATTATTGGTTTATTTTCGAATTTTTGGTCAATATTTTGTAATTTTTTATGACCCCCGACCTGTCAAAATTTGCAAAAAATGGGTTTGCAGAAAAGTGACCAGATCCCAGCACTGCTTAGCCCATAACTTTTGAAATTTTTCCCCGATTTAAAAGTGGAATACCTCTCTGAATTTGTTATTCGAATATCTATCTAGCTGCATTATTGGTTTATTTTCGAATTTTTGGTCAATATTTTGTAATTTTTTATGACCCCCGACCTGTCAAAATTTGCAAAAAATGGGTTTGCAGAAAAGTGACAAGATCCCAGCACTGCTTAGCCCAAACTTTTGAAATTTTTACCCGATTTAAAAGTGGAATACCTCTCTGAATTTGTTGTTAAAATATCTATCTATCTGCATTATTGGTTTATTTTCGAATTTTTGGTCAATATTTTGTAATTTTTTATGACCCCCGACCTGTCAAAATTTGCAAAAAAATGGGTTTGCAGAAAAGTGACCAGATCCCAGCACTGCTTAGCCCATAACTTTTGAAATTTTTCCCCGACTTAAAAGTGGAATACCTCACTGAATTTGTTATTCGAATATCTATCTAGCTGCATTATTGGTTTATTTTCGAATTTTTGGTCAATATTTTGTAGTTTTTTATGACCCCCGACCTGTCAAAATTTGCAAAAAATGGGTTTGCAGAAAAGTGACCAGAACCCAGCACTGCTTAGCCCATAACTTTTGAAATTTTTCCCCGACTTAAAAGTGGAATACCTCTCTGAATTTGTTATTCGAATATCTATCTAGCTGCATTATTGGTTTATTTTCGAATTTTTTGGTCAATGTTTCGTCATTTTTTATGACCCCCGACCTGTCAAAATTTGCAAAAAAAATGGGTTTGCAGAAAAGTGACCAGAACCCAGCACTGCTTAGCCCATAACTTTTGAAATTTTTACCCGATTTAAAAGTGGAATACCTCTCTGAATTTGTTGTTAAAATATCTATCTATCTGCATTATTGGTTTATTTTCGAATTTTTGGTCAATATTTTGTAATTTTTTATGACCCCCGACCTGTCAAAATTTGCAAAAAAATGGGTTTGCAGAAAAGTGACCAGATCCCAGCACTGCTTAGCCCATAACTTTTGAAATTTTTCCCCGACTTAAAAGTGGAATACCTCTCTGAATTTGTTATTCGAATATCTATCTAGCTGCATTATTGGTTTATTTTCGAATTTTTGGTCAATATTTTGTAATTTTTTATGACCCCCGACCTGTCAAAATTTGCAAAAAATGGGTTTGTAGAAAAGTGACCAGATCCCAGCACTGCTTAGCCCATAACTTTTGAAATTTTTCCCCGACTTAAAAGTGGAATACCTCTCTGAATTTGTTATTCGAATATCTATCTAGCTGCATTATTGGTTTATTTTCGAATTTTTGGTCAATATTTTGTAGTTTTTTATGACCCCCGACCTGTCAAAATTTGCAAAAAATGGGTTTGCAGAAAAGTGACCAGATCCCAGCACTGCTTAGCCCATAACTTCTGAAATTTTTACCCGATTTAAAAGTGGAATACCTCTCTGAATTTGTTATTCGAATATCTATCTAGCTGCATTATTGTTTATTTTTTTTATTTTTTTTTTGACCCCCGACCTGTCAAAATTTGCAAAAAATGGGTTTGCAGAAAAGTGACCAGATCCCAGCACTGCTTAGCCCAAACTTTTGAAATTTTTACCCGATTT
This sequence comes from Drosophila ficusphila, assembly GCF_018152265.1. Classification (NCBI taxonomy): domain Eukaryota; kingdom Metazoa; phylum Arthropoda; class Insecta; order Diptera; family Drosophilidae; genus Drosophila; species Drosophila ficusphila. Next base: position 22,238 of record NW_025064606.1, read on the forward strand.
AAAAGTGGAATACCTCTCTGAATTTGTTACTCGAATATCTATCTAGCTGCATTATTGGTTTATTTTCGAATTTTTGGTCAATATTTTGTAGTTTTTTATGACCCCCGACTTGTTAAAATTTGCAAAAAATGGGTTTGCAGAAAAGTGACCAGATCCCAGCACTGCTTATCCCAAACCTTTTGAAATTTTTACCCGATTTAAAAGTGGAATACCTCTCTGAATTTGCTATTAAAATATCTATCTAGCTGCATTATTGGTTTATTTTCGAATTTTTGGTCAATATTTTGTAATTTTTTATGACCCCCGACCTGTCAAAATTTGCAAAAAATGGGTTTGCAGAAAAGTGACCAGATCCCAGCACTGCTTAGCCCATAACTTTTGAAATTTTTACCCGATTTAAAAGTGGAATACCTCTCTGAATTTGTTATTAAAATATCTATCTAGCTGCATTATTGGTTTATTTTCGAATTTTTGGTCAATATTTTGTAATTTTTTATGACCCCCGACCTGTCAAAATTTGCAAAAAATGGGTTTGCAGAAAAGTGACAAGATCCCAGCACTGCTTAGCCCAAACTTTTGAAATTTTTACCCGATTTAAAAGTGGAATACCTCTCTGAATTTGTTGTTAAAATATCTATCTATCTGCATTATTGGTTTATTTTCGAATTTTTGGTCAATATTTTGTAATTTTTTATGACCCCCGACCTGTCAAAATTTGCAAAAAAATGGGTTTGCAGAAAAGTGACCAGATCCCAGCACTGCTTAGCCCATAACTTTTGAAATTTTTCCCCGACTTAAAAGTGGAATACCTCACTGAATTTGTTATTCGAATATCTATCTAGCTGCATTATTGGTTTATTTTCGAATTTTTGGTCAATATTTTGTAATTTTTTATGACCCCCGACCTGTCAAAATTTGCAAAAAATGGGTTTGCAGAAAAGTGACCAGAACCCAGCACTGCTTAGCCCATAACTTTTGAAATTTTTCCCCGACTTAAAAGTGGAATACCTCTCTGAATTTGTTATTCGAATATCTATCTAGCTGCATTATTGGTTTATTTTCGAATTTTTTGGTCAATGTTTCGTCATTTTTTATGACCCCCGACCTGTCAAAATTTGCAAAAAAAATGGGTTTGCAGAAAAGTGACCAGAACCCAGCACTGCTTAGCCCATAACTTTTTAAATTTTTCCCCGACTTAAAAGTGGAATACCTCTCTGAATTTGTTATTCGAATATCTATCTAGCTGCATTATTGGTTTATTTTCGAATTTTTGGTCAATATTTTGTAATTTTTTATGACCCCCGACCTGTCAAAATTTGCAAAAAATGGGTTTGCAGAAAAGTGACCAGATCGCAGCACTGCTTATCCCAAACCTTTTGTAATTTTTACCCGATTTAAAAGTGGAATACCTCTCTGAATTTGTTATTAAAATATCTATCTAGCTGCATTATTGGTTTATTTTCGAATTTTTGGTCAATATTTTGTAATTTTTTATGACCCCCGACCTGTCAAAATTTGCAAAAAAATGGGTTTGCAGAAAAGTGACCAGATCCCAGCACTGCTTATCCCATAACTTTTGAAATTTTTACCCGATTTAAAAGTGGAATACCTCTCTGAATTTGTTGTTAAAATATCTATCTAGCTGCATTATTGGTTTATTTTCGAATTTTTGGTCAATATTTTGTAGTTTTTTATGTCCCCCGACCTGTCAAAATTTGCAAAAAATGGGTTTGCAGAAAAGTGACCAGATCCCAGCACTGCTTAGCCCAAACTTTTGAAATTTTTACCCGATTTAAAAGTGGAATACCTCTCTGAATTTGTTATTCGAATATCTATCTAGCTGCATTATTGGTTTATTTTCGAATTTTTGGTCAATATTTTGTAGTTTTTTATGACCCCCGACCTGTCAAAATTTGCAAAAAATGGGTTTGCAGAAAAGTGACCAGATCCCAGCACTGCTTAGCCCAAACTTTTGAAATTTTTACCCGATTTAAAAGTGGAATACCTCTCTGAATTTGTTATTCGAATATCTATCTAGCTGCATTATTGGTTTATTTTCGAATTTTTGGTCAATATTTTGTAGTTTTTTATGACCCCCGACCTGTCAAAATTTGCAAAAAATGGGTTTGCAGAAAAGTGACCAGATCCCAGCACTGCTTAGCCCATAACTTCTGAAATTTTTACCCG
>NW_025064607.1:0-1908 GCF_018152265.1 Drosophila ficusphila
AGACATGGAACCTTATCAACAGGCGGAATAACCTCAAGCAAAAGAGCTGACCACGACTGTAGAGCACGCGCGGAACACAGCAGCTATGCAGGATGGTGAAGAAATCAGCCAGAAACGACAAGAGAGCCCATAATGAACAGACTCGCAGATAGTGCGTAAGTGCAGCCAATGCCAACAACATGCGCTTGCTGTATCAAATTATTGGGAAATTATCCGGATGTCACCAAATAAGGCAAACCCAGCCAGTGCGAGATTCCGACGGTGCACTTCTCACGGACGATGATGCCCAAATCCAGAGATGGCGACGACACTTCATGGATGCTTCACTGAACACCCAAGCAGCCCACATGAGGAAGAACCCAGAAGTATCGAGCCCAACACCACCAACACCAGGATCTCGCCACCTACGCCTCCCACTGTGAGAAATACAGCGAGATGCGATCAGGAGGTGAAGAGCAACAAAGCAGCCGGAGATGACGGTATACCCGCCGAACTACCACAGACTGACTCTCAAATAATAGCCGAAACACCCCATCCGCACTTCGAAGCAATATGGGATAACGAGCGAGTTCCTAAAGCCTGGAAAAAAAGGGATCATTATCAAATTACCTAAGAAAGGAGACCTCAGTGACTGCAACAATTGACTGAACACAAGTTATAAGATCTTAGCTACCCTGCTGAACGAGCGCCTGATGGACAAGATTGAGCCAACACTTCGGGATGAACAAGGAGGATTTAGACCACACAGGAGCTGCGTAGACCAAGCCAACACCCTACAGGTAATAACCGAACAAGCTGTGGAATGGCGTTCGCCGCTGTACCTCCTGTTCATCGACTTCCAGAAGGCCTTCGACTCGATAGACAGAGTGGCGATATGGCGGGCACAAGCAAGGAAGGGAGTGCCAGCAAACATCATAAACATAGTGAAAGCTATGTACGATGATGCGGACTTGGCGGTACTGCACAACGGAAAAATTAGTGCACCCTTCCAGACAAACATTGGCGTCAAGCAAGGTTGCCCCCTATCGCCGCTCCTGTTCAACCTGGTAGTAGGTGAAATCATGGGAGAAGTGAGCAAGTCCGGACGGGATCATATGGAGCTTCACCCGACACCTGGAAGACCTGGACTACCCAGACGACATTTGCCTCCTGTCTCATAGACTCACGGATATCAAGCCAAAGCAGATGACCTCGAAAATCTAGGCAAAATCAATGGGTCTACGCATCAATGCCGCCAAAACAAAAGCAATGCGAGTCAACAACACCAATCAAGGCAACATCACCATTAGCGGCAAAGCGTTGACTCCGTCGATGGCTTTGTCTACCTTAGCACCCTAATAACAAAGGAATGGAGGAGCCGAGCAAGATATGGAGAACCGACTAAGCAAGCTAGATCGGCATTTGGAAAGATTGCACCGCATCTGGAGAAACACACGCAGTTAAATAGAAGATCAAAACTGCGAATCTTCAATGCGTGTGTCAAATCAGTCACCTGCCAGCACAGCTCCCAGAAAACGTGGCTGACCTCCCAACGAATGTTGATGAAACTACAAGCATTCGTCAACAAATGCCTCAGAATTATATGCGGCATATTCTGGCCTGCCAGAATAAACAACAATGATCTGTGGCATGACACAGGAGGTCCCCATCCACCAACAAATAAAAAAAAAAAATGGAACTGGATTGGCCACGCTCTTAGGAAAAACCACGACAGCATCACTAGGACAGCGCTAGATTGGAACCCACAGGGAAGTAGAGTGGGACGCCCCAAGCTGACCTGGCGCCGGACAACACTACAGGACATGTCGGATTCGGGACTCCATAAAGCAGATGCGACAGGGTCCGATGGAGATCTTTGGCAAAGCCTAAGCTCCCAAGAGAGTAACAAGGAAAAAAAAAAAAAAAAAA
>NW_025064608.1:0-16466 GCF_018152265.1 Drosophila ficusphila
CTGCTGATATCATATCCAGAGGAGCCTTGCCCATGGAATTGAACGCGTCCGATCTCTTGGTTTCATGGTCCTTCGTTCTTGCTGCTACCGCGATCCAGCTGGCCGCCATCCCCTGCCCAAGAGCAGTGCTTACTGAGCTGCGCAAGGCAACCTGCTTGGTTTTGACGTCACCCATTGATCTGACATCTAAGTGCAAGTTTGAAAATTCATTTCTGCTATGCAGCGAATTTTTCTCACACATATACAAATTCTTGTTTCTGACTTAGACGACCTGACTGTTTCAGATTTACAGAATGGTACACGCCTCCTAGTTCGAGCTGTGCAGCGAGCTACCGCGTGGGCTGATTTAAAGGCACCAGGCCAACCATGTCCTGAAGTCATCGAATTGCTTGTCATCGCTGTCGCCATTTGTTGACGATTTTTGTCTTCTACGAGTCGGAGGTAGACTATCGAACTCCAGTCTGCCCTTGACTCGACATCCAATGATCCTGCCCAGGAAGTACCCATAACTTCGGCTATCATCAAGCACTTCCACGAAGAAAGCCTTCATGCAGGACCTCGGACGCTGCTGGCCAGAATCAGACTCCACTATTGGCCCTTCGGGGGAGAAGAACAGTCGCTGCTGTGGTCACCAAGTGTATTCGCTGCTGTCGTGCTGTTGCCAACTTGTATCTTTTGCCTTTAACGGATGATGTTGAAAGCCGCAGCCTTCCAACGGGGGAGAATGTTTGGTCCAGCCCAAACAACTTAATAACATTCCTTTTGTTTTCTTAACATAATAACTGAAACCCTATTGTAAACTGCCCTGCGAGGCAACTCTCTTAATTTCGCTTGCCCTGCGAGGCAATTCTCTTAACCATCCCTTGTTCTTTGCTTATCATTTATCACTTCTTACTTCTTCGTTAAGCTCAGCGAAGCTGCATTGCATCGGCATTGCCGAAAAATAATTGTCAGTCGTTGTTAGCTAACAGTCGTTAATAGTTGTAGTCGCTATTAGTCTTTGCTAATTATCAGTCGTCGCTAAGTCGTTGCTAGTTATGAGTCGTTGCTAGATCGTTGCATTTAACGCTCAAACCACCTGGGCTTGTCTGCGCATTCTTTCGTATTTTTTTGTCGCCGCCCTTGTGCCGCTAAATAAACTCTATTGTACTCAATAAACATACTTAAGTGAATTTGAAATAAACGTGTTATAATTTCCGTTGAGCTAATTAAATAACTTTTTTAAAACTTAAAAGAATCTGTGTTATCTTGCCAAAAATAGTTAGTGAAAAAGCTCGCTAACTCAACAGTTACAACTGAAGAACGCCCCTCCCGCCCCTCTCTTTGATTTTTCAATTTTGAAATTTTTTTTTCGCAAAAGAAATATGTTTTAAATAAAGTAACAAATTTCCAGAATTTTTATCTTTAACCGTTTTCTCAAAACAATTTTTTAAAATGTCAATTTTTCGAACCTACAAGGTGAGAACCTGCCTTAAATGTCAAAAAGTGCAGTAAAAAAGTTGTTGAGAATGGTGGAATGAAAAACTGCAAAAAGATGGCAGCCCCTTATTGTAGGAAACACAAATAAGACAACTTATTTTGTGTATTTAAAACTAAATGCAAAGCTATTGTTTTCAGGTGGAAGCATAAGTCAACGCTCCAGGATGAAATCATGCTGGGTTTTACGAAAGACAAGCCAGATATTGCCCGAGGGTTTGTCAACCATTCCGATAACGAAACGATGACAAAAAAATTCAGAAATCCGGAGCAATTCCAAAATGAAAGGTACGTTTTCGCCCAAAAACGAAAACGCAAAAAAAAAAAGTGGAAAGTGGAGCCTGCACGATAGTATATAATAATAAAAAAACATTTTTATACCATTTCAAAGAAGACGGACCCAAAGCAGACGCTTCCCCTACGAATATTCGTCAGAAGCCATTTGAAGTTGTAACTACATATAAATGGTAAACAAAAACTTCTCGAATTTCATATTATTTATTAATCATCTCTTATGTTATAAAATAAGACATTTTAATAAAATTAAAAAGAAATAAATATATATATATTGCTTTTCATATGAATTTTGGGGATGACATTTTTTAGACATTGACATTAATGATTCTTTACCAAGGATATCCTCGCAGAAGCCATCGATGAAATTGCCTCTCCCACGTCACCAACGAAGTCATCAATAGCTTATACGAATTTTCTCCATACAAAATTCGTATAAGCCACTAATGACTCCGTTCGATGAAACGGAAAAATTGTCATCCAAGAGCGTCACGCATACAAAAAAACGGAGACTCCATACAAATGTCTATATGAAATTGCATCGGATCGACAGCAGTGCCTGATTTCCATGTCGTCGGTGCGTCGTCGTCCATGTCATCGACGAAAAGCCGCTTTTGAACCGCAGGGTGTGGTACAGCAAAATTGTTCAGTGGTGTGCAGTTGGCTTACTGTACAGTGAATGAAACTTCATGACTGGTACATACACACATATATGTATAGTTCGTGTGAATGTATGACCGATTAAAAAATTGGTTTGTTTTTCGTTTTAAATGTATTTATTATAAAATAAAGAATTTAGAAATGATTTATATTTAAATTTTAACTAATTATAATAACTATTTTATGTTCTTAAAGAATCTATATTTAAGTTATTAATATTGTAATGAAGGAACATTATTTTGTTTAACATGTAATACTTCCTCATCTAGCGAGGCTCACATGTTTTTCTACTTATCCTATCATCTGATATCTAATTTTATATTATTTTTGGTTATTAGTCATGTAAGAGAAATATCATGGAATACATTGTTATAATAGTTCTAAGTAAATCAGTATATCTCATTTTATATTATTTTTTGGTTATTAGCCAGGGTGGGAGAAATATCATGGAATACATTTGTTATAATAGTTCTAAGTAAATCAGTTAATCTCGACATAAATAAGATTTAAAAGAAAGTTGCCATTATTTTCGCGTTACCAACGACATTGCCATTTACTTCTGCGTTGCCACCAACGTTGCCATTTACGGCACTATCAACTAACACGCTGACAGCTGATCGGTATTGGCGGGATCGCGACGCTGTCTAAAAAACCGGCAGTTTACTTCTGGGAGAACTTTCGAGGAAGTTTTTTCTTTTCCTTTTTCCGGGCAAACCGGCATTTTCGGTCCCTGACAAAGCCGCCAAGTGGACATTACTTTTCCAAACATCTCGGCCGTGTTCATCCCGGTCCGCCGCAAAAGGGGCGAAGACAAGGCTCCACGACCAGGTAAAACCAACTCACGGGTCTTGAGAACTATCGAGCGTCGCGCAGTACAGCCACCGCGGCTTAAATCAAAAACAACAAACATAACACTAACAAAAACACAACGCAGCAGCAGCAGGGAAGCCAGGCAGGACAAGTGTCAAATAAAGTGAAGATATAGATTGTGAGCATTTAATTCCAGTGCGTTTTTTTTTGCCTTAATTGCGCAGTTTCGTTGAAATTAACCCTAACATTAACGTACCTCGAATCCCTACACAGTAGTCAGCGATCCCTCAGGCGTGGCTACGACAATTCCTGGTTAATACAGAGAACGCCGGCGTGCCCCTGCTGGATTACTATCCCAACCCCTACCAGTAGTTAGTGATCCTCAGGCGTGGCTACGACAATTCCTGGTCAATCCAGAGAACGTCGGCGTGCCCCTGTTGGATTTGAAACCCGATCCTTGTCAGTAGATAGCGATCCTCAGTGGCGTGGCTACGACAATACCTGGTCATCCAGAGAACGTCGGCGTGCCCCTGTTGATTCATACCCTGACCCCTGCCAGTAGTGGGTGATCCCTCCGGCGTGGCTACGACCCCTCCCTGGCCAACCCATTCCCGTGCCCGTAGTTAGTGTTCCTGAGCCCTCTCAGACACGCACACACAGCCAGGTGTCTCACAGGCACGTAGGAGCACCCCTCCCGCTCCGCTCTCCTCTGCTAACGGCGTAGAGTCCGCCACAGGTTTCGCAGAGTGTACCCAAAGCCGGAGTACCGTTAATCCAAAATCCGCACTCTACAGTTCCTATTATAAACATGTTCCTCCTGTGAATTACAAATTTCTTGTATGGATCTCTGGGACGACTGAGGTCTATCCTAGCCTGAGAAACATCGTTGCCAATGGCGCCCGAACAGGGACTTGTAGGGTAAAATCCTAGGTAAATTCCATCTTGTAGAGCAGGTTAAAAATTTGGAGGTAATAAATCCGGTTTCGGAGCACCGAAAATTAGCCAAAATCATCAGAAACACGAAACGTGACGAAAAGTAACGCGATCGAGTGTACCGCAGAAAGCCCACGAGCTAACGGCGCGATCCGAAAAGTAAACTTCGAGCGAGTGAACCCAGTGAACCAAGTGAACCAGTGAAGAAAATTCCATATTTTCCCAAGCGAAAAATAACCAGTGGAAGAGGAAAATTTATAACCTAACAAGTGAACGCGAAAGTGACATACAGTGGAACAAAATATATATATATACAAACAAAATACATTGTGAAAAACAAATAAATATATCCATATATATGTGGAAATAAATGAATATACACATATAAATACACTGAAAAAAATATTTTTAAATAATATTTAATTAATAAACTAAATATACGGGGAAAAAATATAATAAATATATACAAATATAATACACTGAAAAAAAAATATTAAATTATAATGGATGTGAGTCTGTTCCAATTAGACTTAAGAATCCTTGGTGTTGGGACGACTTGATATATTCCGTCGTAAGGAGGAGTTGTTATTAGCCTTTTGCAGAGTTTGGGTTCGCGTCGGGGGCCGCGTCGAGGATCTCGGAGCCACGGACGCAGTCTGGGCTAAGCTTAAGGCCCTCGAAATGCATTTTTCTTCGCGTGTCCCAAGCCCGAACCCTGGCGAAGAGAAAGACAACGCCGCCGACGAAAAGGCCTCCGTTTGAACGCGATTATAATAGAATATGCACTCACTACTTTCCCGGTAATCTACTCCCCGGCAACTTCCCCCTGGTAGTCCCGGCATTACCATACACGCACCATAGACTCAAGGAGTCCCGGGAATCGAAGCCCTCGGAGTTCTATATGCACCCCCCGGAAAGAATTCGCAAGTGGGGACTACAATTTGATGGCCGATCCGACCCTCTAACCTTTATCGAACAGGTAGAGAGTCGCGCAGTTTCCTACGGCATCAAATTACAGACGCTTGCTCGAGCAAAGGCCGAGCTTTTGACTGACCGGGCGGATAATAGTTCCAGACCAGCCGGAATCCAAGGCGCGGACTGGATAATCTTCCGCAAGAAATTTTTAGAATTTTTCCTACCTCCACGGTACCTCCAACGTTTAGATGATAAGATAAGGGGACGAGACCAGCAAGACGGAGAGAGTTTTAAGGACTTTGTGCTGGATCTCCGTGTGCTCATGAGACACGCGGGCTACACCGAACAACAGAAACTCAACCGACTCTACGAGAACGCTGCTCCGGAGTACCAAATGTACATACGCCGCCACGAATTTAAAACTATCGGAGAGCTAACTCAGCTCGCCACAAAATATGAGACCGTTAAACAACGTAGTCTAAGCCGGGAGAATTCCCGCAGAACTCCAGTCGCAGCTTCTCGCGCTCCACATCAGACGTCCCGGGAGCACTTCAACACCTCCAGGCCCCGCCAACAAGGCCGGGAAACTCAAACGCAGAGCTAGGACCCGGCAACCGGCCGCGCCCATATCGAACAGGATCATCACACCATCGCAAAGAACAGACGTAAGGACCAGCAGACGATATTCCTGCTGGGATTGTGGTCGACAAGGAATTCGCACCATCAACTGTTGCCGTAATACGCAGCCTGGAAATGGACCGAGTCCTCGCGTCGCGCGGAATACGCCGGGACCAGCGAGTCAAGGACCCCCCAGTAACCGCACCCCCAGATTACAAGACGGAAAGATAGTGGCTACAGTAAAAGTTGGAGGACAGTCTAGGCTGGCCACGATAGACACCGGAGCGTCACGCAGCTTCCATAAGTCAGGAGGTTGCCGATGCGGTCGGCGAACCGCACGATTCAAAGAAATTCGAACCCAGATAAGTCTTGCCGATAACTCGAGGATAGAGGTGTCAAAATTATCCATAGCCAAGATCACACTAGTACAGGATCTCCTCGAGGTGCCACTACTTTTCATGCCATCCATGCTACAACCCTTAATTCTTAGGATTAGACTTCCTCAGTAGTATAGGAACGACGCTGCGCTGCGGAACAGCAGAGCTGCGGCTATCACCAAGACCCAATCCGGTTGAGCTGCGAGGCACGGGCTGCAACAAGGGAAAGACGGGCAACAACATCCCTTGAGGACAATTACAGCGAACCTATCACCAACCAGAGAAACGCTGGCCCTGATCCCACGCGATCACCAAAACCAGGACACGTCCATGAACCAGAAAGCCTGCCACTCATCATGCACGTACAGAACAAGCACCCACGAGCGGATCGGAACCATCCGTATCACCAGGACCTACAGACACACAGGAGCCCCAGTCACTCACGACAACCCTGACACAAGAGGAAGCAGACCTTGAATCCCCGAAGTCAACCAGCACGGATTACTGGGGCAAAGCCTCATCAGCAACCGGACACGCAACAGGCAGTGGAACTAAGCCACCGCGTTGAAACCACGACAGAAGACACGGTAAAGTAGCACAGAAACCACAACAGTTAAGCGAAGAACAGGAACGACAGATACAAAACTTTCTTAGCATCCAGCTCAAGAAGTTCGAGGGAATGACGGGCGTAGCAATATAGCCCAACATAGAATCACTATGGGAGATGACAAACCGTGTAAGCAGAGATACTTTCCCAAGAATCCTGCCATGCAGGAGGTCATTAACCAACAGGTGGACGCCCTACTCGAGCAAGGGTGTATAGAACCTTCCCGCAGCCCGCACAGCGCTCCTTTGGTGCTGGTGCGGAAAAAGACTGGACAGTGGCGCATGTGCGCTGACTACCGTCAGCTTAACGCCCGATCAATTCCTGACGCATGCCACCCACTGCCTAGAATCAACTATATTCTAGAGAGACTCAGGAACGCGAAGTACATCTCAACATTGGATCTGCGCAATGGATATTGGCAAATACCTATGGCGCCAGACAGCCGGGAAAGCACCGCTTTCACAGTACCAGGGGAGAGGACTTTATCAGTGGCGAGTCATGCCTTTCGGCTTGCACTCTGCCCCGCTACTTTTCAACGTGCGCCAGACAGCGTGATTGGCCCGGATATGGAGCCGCACGCCTTCGCCTATCTAGACGAAATAATTGTCATCGGGGCTACCTTAGAGGAGCAATATGGATAATCTCTGTCGTGTCTTTTGAGCGGCTCAGAGGACCCAACTTGCGTATCAACCAAGAAAAATGTTCTTTCTTTCAGCAAAGACTAACGTACTTAGGACACGTCATTAGTAAACCAAGGCATCCATACAAACCCAGAGAAAGTCGCCGCTGTGCGAAATCTGAGCCCGCCGGAAAACCTCAGAGAACTACGACGTTGTCTAGGGATGGCCTCCTGGTACCGGAGGTTTGTTCCCAACTTTACATCAGTGGTCCAACCAATGACCAACTTACTCAGAAAGAACCAGAAGTGGAGCTGGGGAGAGGGCAGAACTCGGCCTTCGACCGGCTCAAGGAACTTTGACAGACGCACCCGTCCTAGCGTGCCCCGATTTTACTGAGAAAATGACTCTGCAAACAGATGCTAGTTATTACGGACTAGGCGGTGTTTTAACCCAGACCATCAACGGACAGGAATGAGTGATAGCCTACGTGAGCCGTAAACTAAACGCGGCCGAGCTTAACTACTCCCCAATGGAAAAGGAATGTTTGGCAATCGTCTGGGAATTCGCAAGCTCAGATGTTATCTCGAAGCTTATTGTTTCAAGGTAATCACCGATCATTTAGCGCTTAAATGGCTGAACCATATAGAGAACCCCACGGGAAAAATCGCCTGATAGGCGCTAGAGCTACAACAATATCAATACGATGTCCAATACCGCTGAGGAAAAGAGCAACGTAGTCGCCGACGCTTTATCTCGACAGCCGTTAGAGAGGCTCCGCAGCGGATCACGACCAGAAACCAGCGGTGAAAGCGGATTCAACGCAAAACTACAGGACATCAAGGATAACCCACAGAAGTTTCCGGATTAAGTCGTCGAGAACGGAGATCTGTATCGCCACTTAGGACATCGTCCTGACGATCAGGACTACATACCTTGAAAGTTATGTGTGCCAGGCAAGCATCGCCAGCGAATTCCTACAAGGATGCCACGACGCGCCCACAGCAGGCCATTTTGGGGTACGGAAGACCATTCTCAGTATCTCCCAGAAATACTACTGGCCTGGCATGTTCCGCGACGTCGGGGCATATGTACGAAAATGTGTCTTGTGCCAAAAAGTTTAAAGTAGACCAACGAAGACAAGCCGGCATGATGCTCACGAGACAGGTAGAGGAACCATTTGCAGTACTTTGTGCAGACTTCGCCAGGGCGAACCGCACAATCAAGACGATGATCTCGCAGCACCTAGGCGATCAGCAGAACACATGGAACTCCCCCATCCCCTGAAATCACTCTCGCATTGAACTCCAGCGTCTCCGACTCGACGGGATATAGCCCGGCATTCCTGCTACAAGGCAGAGAACCGCGGTTGCCCAAAGCTGGTACGATCAAGTCACCCCGGGAACTGGAACCGTTCCACAGACAGCCACACAGAGAACCGACCACTTACGAGAAATCTACAGCATCGTCCAGGGGAACATACAGAAAGCAAGCAAAGATCAGGGTCGTCAGTACAATCTTCCGCAGAGAATGGCGTCCGGTCTTAGGATCTTTTGTTTTGCAGCGACAACACCACCTTTCAAAGGCTTCCGAAGGATTCGCGGCCTAGTTAGCGCTAAAGTTTGATGGACTCGGCAAAATCGTGGCCTTCACGTCCCCAAATATCGCCCCATTACGCCTCCCCGGCGAACGAAAGGGGCGGTTAGCCAATATCGCAGATTTCAAAGCTTTCTATTCTCCCTCCTTCATAGCAGGCATCAGCGAATCCGAAGATGATGACCACAAAGACGCAGGAAGCCCGTGTCTACCCGTTCCAGCCGAAGAAGATGGAGTAACGACGCCACGTATCAACGAGGGGTGATTATAAGCATAAAACCAAAACTATTGTTAGCTATAAGTCTTAATTCAGTGTTAGGAAATTTGTTAGTTGCTGCCCGATATTAGGAGTCTTTCGCGCGCCCTTATATATATATTCCTATTCGTATTCTAAGCTAGATAAGGCCTAAAACTACCTTGTCAATGGAGACGTTGACCTGTGCAGCGATAGTGACAGCGATGCGACTCCACCACGAGCTCCGTCACCCACGCCCCGGGGATCCGCGCCTAAGTACGTGAGACGCAGCCCCCACCGACGATGTCACCTCTTGCCCGGTCATCCAACGGGTCAGACGCAGACCGTGAGTACGTACATCAGCCCCCTCACCGCGATGGGGAAATTTTCACCCTCGCCGTCCTGCCACACCACACTGGCGCCCCCCGGAGGCATATGTTGAGGATGACAGTGACGACGAGGGGGCCAGCGGTGCACGCCATGCATCGAGCGATGACGAATCCCGCAGGGGCGCATCGCCGCGGTACTACGATGAGCCACGTTATGCCCTATCCCCGGAGGCATATGTGGAGGATGACAGCGACGACCACGACGGGCCACAGCATGACGACGACGAAGCTAGCGAGGGACGTCGGCTGGGGCGGAGTCGTTCCGCACCAGTTTTTTCGGAACACACGGAAAGGTAATACCGTCACCCGACACGCCCACTGGTTGCAATTGCTACGCGTACAGTACACCTCGTGCTGGATCTGGATGCCTTTTAGGCCAACGGAGGATCCAATAATAATAGAGTTCCTAACATAGCCGGAGCCTAACCTCGCGCTTTTGGGGCCAGGACCCAGGTGACGCCTGACGACGCCTCTGACCCACCCGATCCCGTCTCAGACCAGTCTCAGAGCCGTTGCCCACTGGGCGCTCTACTGCTGCGTCAGGCTCGTCAGCCCGAGCGCGCCGTAATACGCAGCCTGGAATGGACCGAGTCCTCGCGTCGCGCGGAATACGCCGGGGACCAGCGAGTCAAGGACCCCCAGTAACCGCACCCCTCGGATTACAAGACGGAAAGATAGTGGCTACAGTAAAAGTTGGAGGACAGTCAGGCTAGCCACGATAGACACCGGAGCGTCACGCAGTTTCATAAGTCAGGAGTTTGCCGATGCGGTCGGCGAACCGCATCCGATTCAAAGAAATTCGAACCCAGATAAGTCTTGCCGATAACTCGAGGATAGAGGTGTCAAAATTATTCATAGCCAAGATCACACTAGTACAGGATCTCCTCGAGGTGCCACTACTTTTCATGCCATCCATGCTACAAACCCTTAATTTTAGGATTAGACTTCCTCAGTAGTATAGGAACGACGCTGCGCTGCGGAACAGCAGAGCTGCGGCTATCACCAAGACCCAATCCGGTTGAGCTGCGAAGCATGGGCTGCAACAAGGAAAGACGGGCAACAACATCCCTTGAGGACAATTACAGCGAACCTATCACCAACCAGAGAAACGCTGGCCCTGATCCCACGCGATCACCAAAACCAGGACACGTCCATGAACCAGGAAAGCTCGCCACTCATCATGCACGTACAGACCAAGCACCCACGAGCGGATCGGAACCATCCGTATCACCAGGACCCACAGACACAGGAGCCCCAGTCCCTCACGACAACCCAGACACAAGAGGAAGAGACCCTTGAATCCCCGAAGTCAACCAGCACGGATTACTGGGGCAAAGCCTCATCAGCAACCGGACACGCAACAGGCAGTGGAACCATGCCACTGCGTTGAAACCACGACAGAAGACACGGTAAAAGTAGCACAGAAACCACAACAGTTAAGCGAAGAACAGGAACGACAGATACAAACTTTCTTAGCATCCAGCTCAAGAAGTTCGAGGGAATGACGGGCGTAGCAACTATAGCCCAACATAGAATCACCATGCGAGATGACAAACCGTGTAAGCAGAGATACTTTCCCTCAGAATCCCGCGCCATGCAGGAGGTCATTAACCAACAGGTGGACGCCCTACTCGAGCAAGGGTGTATAGAACCTTCCGCAGCCCGCACAGCGCTCCTTTGGTGCTGGAAGTGCGGAAAAGACCGACAGTGGCGCATGTGCGCTGACTACCGTCAGCTTAACGCCCGATCAATTCTCTGACGCATACCCACCGCCCAGAATCAACTATATTCTAGAGAGACTCAGGAACTGCGACGTACATCTCTACATTGATCTGCGCAATGGATACCTGGCAAACACCCATGGCGCCAGACAGCCGGGAGCACCGCTTTCCACAGTACCGGGGAGAGGACTTTATCAGTGGCGAGTCATGCCTTTCGGCTTGCACTCTGCCCCCGCTTACCTTCAACGTGCGCCAGACAGCGTGATTGGCCCGAGATAGGGAGCTCGCCGACACGCCTTCTGCCTATCTAGACGACATAATTGTCATCGGGGCTACCCTTAGAGGAGCACATGGATAATCTCTGTCGTGTCTTTGAGCGGCTCAGAGAGCCAACTTGCGTATCAACCAAGAAAAATGCTCTTTCTTTCAGCAAAGACTAACGTACTTTTAGGGACACGTCATTAGTAACCAAGGCATCCATACAGACCCAGAGAAAGTCGCTGCTCTGCGAAATCTGAGCCCGCCGGAAAAACCTCAGAGAACTACGACGTTTTCTAGGGATGGCCTCCTGGTACCGGAGGCTTGTTCCCAACTTGCATCAGTGGTCCAACCAATGACCAATTTACTCAGAAAGAACCCAGAAGTGGAGCTGGGGAGAGGAGCAGAACCCGGCCTTCGACCGGCTCAAGGAACTTTTGACAGACGCACCCGTCCTAGCGTGTCCCTGATTTTACTGAGAAAATGACTCTGCAAACAGATGCTAGTTATTACGGACTAGGCGGTGTTTTAACCCAGACCACCAACGGACAGGAATGAGCGATAGCCTACGAGCCGTAAACTACAACGCGGCCGAGCTTAATTACTCCCCAATGGAAAAGGAATGTTTGGCTATCGTCTGGGGAATTCGCAAGCTCAGATGTTATCTCGAAGGTTATTGTTCCAAGGTAATCACCGATCATTTAGCGCTTAAATGGCTGAACCATATAGAGAACCCTACGGGAAAAATCGCCAGATAGGCGCTAGAGCTACAACAATATCAATACGATGTCCAATACCGCCGAGAAAAATACAACGTAGTCGCCGACGCTTTATCTCGACAGCCGTTAGGAGAGGCTCCAGCGGATCACGACCAGAAACCAGCGGTGTAAGTGGATCTTCAACGCAACCAGGACATCAAGCGATAACCCACAGAAGTTTCGGATTAAGTCGTCGAGAACGGAGATCTGTATTTTCACTTAGGACATCGTCCTGACGATCAGGACTACATACCTTGAAAGTTATGTGCCAGGCAAGCATCGCCAGCGAATTTTACAAGAATGCCACAACGCGCCCACAGCAGGCCACTTGGGGGTACGGAACACCGCATTCTCAGTATCTCCCAGCGCCGTTTTACTAGCCTCTGGCATGTTCCGGGCGACGTTCGGGGCATATGTACGAAAATGTGTCTTGTGCCAAAAGTTTAAAGCAGACCAACGAAGATCAAGCTGCGCTGATGCTCACGAGACAGGTAGAGGAACCATTTGCAGTACTTTGTGCAGACTTCTGTAGGCCCAAGGCTGCCCTGTTCCAAGCAGGGAAACATTTGCTTTCTTCTGATGGCGTTCACTAAATTGATTAATCGATCCCTCTACGCAGCAGCCTCGGCGTCTCTAATTCGAGCCTTCCGTGAACGAGTCCTAGGTCACTTCGAGCACCGGAAGAAAAATGCGTGCGATAATGGCACTCAGCAAAGCATTGAACCTTTCTATCAGACATAGGAGTAGGAAAGCTCCAGTATACAGCACCCTACTGCTCCTCGCGCGAAAACCCCACCGAAAGGGCGAAACGCACAATCAAGACGATGATCTCGCAGTACCAGCGATCAGCAGAACACATGGGACACCCTCATCCCCGAAATCACTCTCTCATTGAACTCCAGCGTTCCGACTCGACGGGATATAGCCCGGCATTCCTGCTACAAGGCGGAGAACCGCGGTTACCCAAAGCTTGGTCCGACCAAGTCACCCCCGGGAACTGGAACCGTTCCACAGACACCCACACAGAGAACCGACCACTTACGAGAAATCTACAGCATCGTCCAGGGGAACATACAGAAAGCAAGCAAAGATCAGGGTCGTCAGTACAATCTCCGCTGCAGAGAATGGCGTCCGGTCTTAGGATCTTTTGTTTTGGTGCGACAACACCACCTTCAAAGGCTTCCGAAGGATTCCGCGGCCAAGTTAGCGCTAAAGTTTGATGGACCTTATAAAATCGTGGCCTCACGTCCCCAAATATCGTTCGGTTACGCCTCCCGGCGAATCGAAAGGGGCGGTTAGCCAATATCGCAGATTTAAAAGCTTTCCATTCCCCTCCTTCGCCAGGCATCAGCGAATCCGAAGATGATGACCACAAAGACGCACGAAGCCCGTGTCTACCCGTTCCAGCCGAAGAAGATGGAGCAACGACGCCACGTATCAACGAGGGGTGATTATAAGCATAAACCAAAACTATTGTTAGCTATAAGTCTTAATTCAGTGTTAGGAAATTTGTTAGCTGCTGCCCGATATTAGGAGTCTTTTGCGCGCCCATATATATATATACCTATTCGTATTCTAAGCCAGATAAGGCCTAAAACTAGCCTTAACAATGGAGATCGTTGACCTGTGCAGCGATAGTGACAGCGAATGCGACTCCACCACGAGCTCCGTCACCCACGCCCTGCGATCCGCGCCTGCGACGTGAGACGCAGCCCCCACCGAGATGTCACCTCTCCTTGCTCCGTCATCCAACGGGTCAGACGCAGACCGTGAGTATACGTGTACATCAGCCCTCTCACCGCGATGGGGAAATTTTTGCCTTCCTCTTCGCCGTCCTGCCACACACCACACTATGCCCCCCCGAGGCATACGTTGAGAGATGACAGCGACGACGAGTGGGCCGGCGGTGCACGCTACGCCGCATCGAGCGATGACGAATCCCCGCAGGGGCGCATCGCCGCGGTACTACGATGCAGCCACGTTATGCCCTAATCCCCGGAGGCATATGTGGAGGATGACAGCGACGACCACGACGGGCCGCAGTATGACGACGACGAAGCTGAGCGAGGGGGACGTCGGCTACCCGAGGCGTTCCGAACGCAGTTCTTTCGAACACACGGAAAGGTAGCCGTCACCCGACACGCCCATCTGGTTGCAATTGCTACGCGTACGGTACACTTCGTGCTCGATCTGGACGCCTTTAGGCCAACGGAGGATCCACAATAATAGAGCCCCAACATAGCCGGAGCCTAACCGCGCTTTTGGGGCCAGACCCAGGTGACGTCGACGACGCCCTGGACCCACCGATCCCGTCTCTGACCAGTCTCAGAGCTGCGTCGCCCACTGTTCGCTCTTCTACAGGTCAGGCTCGTCAGCCCGAGCGCGCATCTCCGCTCCTGACGACGCCTTGACCTACCGATCCCGTCTCGGACCTGTATCACAGCTACGTCGCCCACTGGGCGCTCTACTACAGGTCAGCTCGTCAGCCCGAGCGCGCAAACTCCGCTCCTGACGACGCCTTGGACCTACCGATCCCGTCTCAGACCAGTCCCAGAGCTGCGTCGCCCACTGGGCGTTTTACTACAGGTCAGGCTCGCCAGCCCGAGCGCAAACCCGCTCCTGACGACGCCTTGACCATCGATCCCGTCGCAAACACAATTAAGCCTCGTCAGCCCGAGCGCACACACCCCCCCTCTGACGACGCCCCGGACCCGTCGGCCCCGCTGTGCACCGCACCCAACACGCCGTTACCCCCTGGGCATTCAACTACCCGGTCAGGCTCGTCAGCCCGAGCGCACACACTCTCCTCTTTGACCTGTCGGCCCCGCCGTGCACCGCACCACAATACGTTGCCCCCCTGGGCATTCAATCACCCGCCAGGCCCGTCAACACGAGCGTTTCCACTCCGCTCCGGACGCCACCAACGACGCCACCCGCACAAGCTTCGCGCCATGCGCTGCCCACCAGGCACCCAACCATCGACATGGTGTGCCAGCCAGAACACATCTATGCCGCTCATGACGCCGCTTTGACTTGACGTCAACTATACGATGACCCCCGGGTAGCCGCCGGCTCCACGTTTGGCCTCGACGAACCCGTCGACCGCGACACTCTTCCCTGCGTAGGCACCCTGGCCAGTTCCAATCACCGGATTCCAGTCGCCCTGAGGATACTGCGTGCGGAGAACACCTATGCCGCGCACGTCGCCACCCGCCAGCCGAACCATGCCGAACTGCCTGATACGTCCCCAAATATCGTTCGGTTACGCCTCCCGGCGAACGAAAGGGGCGGTTAGCCAATATCGCAGATTTAAAGCTTTCCATTCCCCTCTCCTTCACAGGCATCAGCGAATCCGGAAGATGATGACCACAAAGACGCAGGAAGCCCGTGTCTACCCGTTCCAGCCGAAGAAGATGGAGCAACGACGCCACGTATCAACGAGGGGTGATTATAAGCATAAACCAAAACTATTGTTAGCTATAAGTCTTAATTCAGTGTTAGGAAATTTGTTAGCTGCTGCCCGATATTAGAGTCTTTCGCGCGCCCATATATATATACCTATTCGTATTTCCTAAGCCAGATAAGGCCTAAAACTACCTTTGTCAATGAGATCGTTGACCTGTGCAGCGATAGTGACAGCGATGCGACTCCACCTCACGAGCTCCGTCACCCACGCCCGGGATCCGCGCTCAGTGACGTGAGACTTGAGCCCCCACCGACGATGTCACCTTTTGCCCGGTCATCCAACGGGTCAGACGCAGACCGCGAGCATGTGTACATCAGCCCTCACCGCGATGGGGAAATTCCCTACAGCGACGACGAGTGGGCTAGCGGTACGCCGCTACGTATCGAGCGATGACGAACCCGCAGGGCGCATCGCCGCGGTAATTACGATGAGCTACGTTAGCGCCCCATCCCCGGAGGCATATGTGGAGGATGACAGCGACGACCACGACGGGCCACAGTATGACGACGACGAAGCCAGCGAGGGACGTCGGTTGCGGAGGCGTTCCGCACCAGTTTTTTCGAACACACGGAAAGGTACGTCACCCGACACGCCCACTGGTTGCAATTGCTACGCGTACAGTACACCTTCGTGCTGAATCTGGATGCCTTTAGGCCAACGGAGGATCCAACAATAATAGAGCCCCCAACAGCGCCGGAGCTCAACCTCGCGCTTTTTTGGGGCCAGACCCAGGTGA
>NW_025064609.1:0-8170 GCF_018152265.1 Drosophila ficusphila
CACTGGGCATCTGCTACAGGTCAAGCTCGTCAGCAAGAGCGCGCAAACTCCGCTCTGACGACGCCTTGGACCACCACCGATCCCCGTCTCAGACCAGTCTCAGAGCTGCGTCGCCCGCGCAGACGCTCTACTGCAGGTCGGGCTCGTCAGGCCGAGCGCGCAACTCCGCTCTGACGACGCCTTGGACCTATCGATCCCGTCACAAACACAATTAAGCCTCGTCAGAGTGACCGCACACACTCCGCTCTGGACGACGCCCTGGACCCTGTCGGCCCCGCTGTGCACCGCACCCCAATACGTTACCCCACCGGGCATTCAGTACCGGTCAGGCTCGTCAGCGAGCGCACACACTCTCCTCTGGACCTGTCGGCCCCTTTGTGCCCGCATAACAATACGTTGACCCTGGGCATTCAATCACCCGCCAGGCCCGTGTCCAACACGAACGCTTCACTCCGCGCTCGGACGCCACCAACGACGCCACCCACCCGACCTACCCGCGCTGCGCTGCCCACCAGGCACCCAACCATCGACATGGTGCGCCAGCCAGAACACAGTATACCGCTCATGACGCCGCTTTGGACTTGACGTCAACTATAGATGACCCCCGGGTAGCCGCCGGCTCCACGTTTAGCCTCTGACAGAGGCGGTCGACCGCGACACTCTTCCCTGGGTAGGCACCCAAACCAGTTCCAATCAGCTTCCAGTCGCCCTGAGGATACTGCGTGCGGAGAACACCTATGCCGCGCGCGTCGCCACCCGCCAGCCGAACCATGCCGAATCGTCGGATACGGCTAGCGGGAAGTGTAGGGCCTGGTCGTCCCAGTCAAGCGACTCCGACACGAACGGCGTCGCCATATTCCGACGCAGCCGCGAAAAGGAGGGAGCGTGCACAACAACTAACCGCAACCGACAGCAAGTGCCACCCCGCGCATCCTGCCCACAATCGACCTCCATCGGAAGCCAGTGCCGGAAACATACTGGGTTGGGAATTTCGAACGAGGCGATGGACGCCCTGATGGCCGAACTCCCCCCAGAGGTCGAGAACCTGGTCTTGGACTGGCGTCAGTACAAGACGCAGGCGAAGTCCAGGGTAGTCCCCCCGGAGGAGTGGACTTGCGACACGCCGGATGGGAGGAATCCCCACCAATATCGCGGACATCATCGAAGCCCGAGCGCTGTAAGCCAGGTCCCGCCAGCGGTACCGCCTTCAACGCCCCGAGGAAACTACCGGGTCACCAGCGTACCAATGGCTCCGTCTCGATTCTTTTCGACTCCACCCCCGAAGTAGGAAGGGTGTGACGCCTCATCTGCGAGGCTCACATGTTTTTCTACTTATCCTATCATCTGATATCTAATTTTATATTATTTTTGGTTATTAGTCATGTAAGAGAAATATCATGGAATACATTTGTTATAATAGTTCTAAGAGTAAATCAAAGTATATCTCATTTTATATTATTTTTGGTTATTAGTCATGTCTGAGAAATATCATGGAATACATTTGTTATAATAGTTCTAAGTAATTCAGTTAATCCCGACATAAATAAGATTTCAAGAAAGTTGCCATTTATTTCGCGTTACCAACGACATTGCCATTTTACTTCGCGTTGCCACCAACGTTGCCATTGCAGCACTATCGATTAACACGCTGACAGCTGATCGGTGGCCAGATCGTGACGCTGTCAAAAACCGGCAGCTTGTCAGAGGGAACTTTCGAGAAGCTCGATCTCTTCCTTTCGGGCAGCCGCAACGACCAGACGTGCGCTCTGCAAACCGGCATTTTCGGTCCCTGGCAAAGCCGCCATGTGGACATTACTTTTCCAAAACATCTCGGCCGTGTCCATCGCGGTCCGCCGCAAAGAGGGCGAACAAGGCTCCACGACCAAGAGTAAGAAACCAACTCACGGGTCTCCCGAACCATCGCGCGTCGCACCCAGTACAGCCACCGCGGCCCCCGTCAAACATAACAAACATAACACTAACAAAACACAACGGTGCAGCAGCAGGAAGCCAGGCAGGACAAGTGTCAAAATAAAGTGAAGATATAGATTGTGAGCATTTAATTCCAGTGCGTTTTGCCTTAATTGCGTAGTTTCGTTGAAATTAACCCTAACATTAACCTACCTCGAATCCCTACCAGTAGTCAGCGATCCCTCAGGCGTGGCTACGACAATTCCTGGTTAACACAGAGAACGTCGGCGTGCCCCTGTTCGCATTACTATCCCAACCCCCTACCAGTAGTTAGTGATCCCTCAGGCGTAGCTACGACAATTCCTGGTCAATCCAGAGAACGTCGGCGTGCCCCTGTTGGATTTAAAACCCGATCCTTGTCAGTAGATAGCGATCCCTCAGGCGTGGCTACGACAATTCCTGGTCAATCCAGAGAACGTCGGCGTGCCCCTGTTGTATTCATACCCTGACCTCTGCCAGTAGTGGGTGATCCCTCCGGCGTCTCTACGACCCCTTCCTGGTTAACCCAGAGGAAGTCGGCGTACCCCATTCCTGTTACCGTAGTTAGTATTCCTGAGCCCTCTCAGACACGCACAGCCAGGTGTCTCACAGGCACGTGGGAGAAGCCCCTCCCGCTCCGCTCTCCTCTCGCTAACGGCGCAGAGCCTGCCATAGGTTTCACAGTGTGCTTCCCAAAGCCGGAGTACCGTTAATCCAAAATCCGCACTCTACAGTTCCTATCATAAACAAGTCCCCCCTGTGAATTTCTTGTATGGATCTCTGGCCCGACTGAGGTCTATCCCAGCCTGAGAAGCATCGTAACAATGTCTTCAGTGGTGGCAATTTTTGACCGTTTTCCGCAAATTAAATTTTTGGCAACAGAAAATTACTGCACTCATCTGCACAGTTGTTCACAGTCAACATACAAGTTAAAACAGTGTGTTTAAAAAAGGACAAATATGAGTACTCCTTACGAAGAGTACAACCATATACTGTACTCACTCCGAAGTGAGTACACTGAAAATGATGTGCTATCTTCTTCTGACCTGTAGAGTATACTGTACAGTAACGAATGAGTGCAGTGTTATTGGAAACACTACACTACTGTACAGATTTGTTATGCAAGCAAATGATCACATTCATGCAGAAGTCTAATAAACAATTAAATACACTGCCAGAAAATTTTCTGCAGCTTAACTCAAATCATTAAATTTGAAATCTTAACTTAAATTAAATTCCCGATGCTTTTGCGTTGTTTTTCTTTTTTTTGCCCTGTTTGGCAACTCTTTCATTAATTGTAATCTGCTTACACCTTTTTCACATTTTGGCTTGCCGCTACCTGTTGAGCTAATAAGCTTTTTATTAGCTATTTAAATAAAAAAACACGAAATCTTTTGAGTTCGATTTCTGCAAAGGCAGCGAATTTACTTTTAGCAGAAGCGATTAACAAAAATGGTCCTCGAGATCGAAATGCAGAGTTAGGAATTAAACGGATCAGACAATTTCAGACCCAAGTAAAAGCCAACAAGCAACGAGAGAACGAATAGAATGATAGAGATAGAGAGCGATGGTTATTATGCAGATATGAAAGGAGCGCGCATTAAGAGGACCTAATTATCTGCTGCGGCTGGATGACCCGACATACTCCCCCGTTGGAAGCCTGGCTTTCAAATTCCAGCATCTTTAAGGGGCAGCAGACACAGCTTATTAACTGCTCATTTCGTCACTCCTGATGTTGTCGACGAGCGACGAGATTTTAGTCGGCCATCCACTCTAAGAAGTCCAAACTGATCGATAAAGGAAATGGAGATCCAAACGAACTAGATGGGGCTACTACTCCTTTAGACTGCAAGGATTTTTATGTCGCTTTGGATATCCGACGCATTAAGATCCGGCTAACGAGTGCGATTGATAAACTTGTAGACGTATCCGAAAATCCTTTGAAGGGCAGCGAAGGAATTTGGAAAATTTGGAACAGGCTACGATGTCTGTGAATGTGATTTTATTAGAAGAACCTTTTCGACGATCATCAAGGCGATCCAAGCTTATTCTTCTTACTAACGAGAGGGTACAGCAAGGGGCGGGATTAATGAAGAGCCATTGGAGACGCCATATTCTCCGGAAACAACCCATCCCACCTGAATAAGCGGTATCCAGGTGCGAGCTTCCCTTGTCCAACGCACAACAGCTCGTAAAAAAAACTGGCTCCAATCAAAAGATCCACACGCTGAGGGGATGTAAAATGTAGGGTCAGCTAATTTAATGTTTTGCGGTATTTTCCAGCTGCCAATGTCCACATTAAAAATTTAGGTTGCAGCTCAGTTATATTGGGGCAATAACTGCGGTTAGGGTTCACCGTGTAATCAGACGTTCGGGACCGTATCGTAAAATATTAACGGAGTGACCATTTGTAACAAAGCTTGAATCACCGATCTCCAGTAACAGATGCCGAGAGGTCTTTATCTTCTTTGTTTGAAGCTGATCTGCAAAGCGGGATGTTATTAGATGCAGTTGAGAGCCCGAATCAAGAAGGACTCGACATGGAACGAAAACTCCAGACCGATTTTTTACGAGAACGGTGGCAGTGGATAGGAGCACAATGTCAGTACTGAAATCCTGAGCGACAAGAGCAGTGGATGTGGAAGGTACGGCAGATGGTTCTACGACAGCATTGGAAAGAGATGGCGGCAAGAGCTTCTGGAAGCTGAGTTCCCTGCCTGTGAGAAGCTGAGGCTAAATTTCCCAAGTGAAGTGAGGGTGTGGTGTTTAGCTCCGCATGCACGGCAATTGCTGGAATTGCACTGCCCTCACTGATGACCAATCTTAAGGCAGTTTATGCAAAGAGAGAGCCTCTTTACTTTTTAAAGCCGATTTGTAGGGGGCAGGGCATTAAAATCTTGGCAATAATGAATGGAGTGACCAGAAGCATTACAGAACGAACAACTCCAAGGGGTTAATATTTGTGGCAACAAAAGCGGATCTACGAGAATTAGACGTTCACGACAGCTCACGAAGCAACGAGACGGAACCACATTGCACTGCCTTAAGCCCCAGGATCTCAGTAATGTGTGCCTGAAAAACCAAACGACGATCATCAAATTCGTTTTGCAGTAAGTCCAAAGCAACAGAATAATTGCCATCCGAAATTTCCAGCGAGCGGATCGTTTCCAACGCAGAATCTCTCAGGCATGAAACGGGATGCTGCAGCTTTTCAATGTTGGTCAGGTCAGGACATCATCGATGATGGTAGTAAACATAGAATAAAAATCTGCCCAATTCGCATAACCTCCAGCGAATTTCGGAAGTTCAAGAGCGGGAAGTAGAATCGCGCGGCGCAGAGCTTGTCGCTGTTGATGGCCGAAATGATCAAGCGTATTACCATCAGCGAAGGTTGAATGCTGACGCAATTGGTGAGGAGCGCTTGTGATTCTCCGATCGAACCGTCGACTTAAGAATTACGACGACGTCGTAAAACTTCTCGTCCAAGTCGTTTTCACTAGTCGAAATCCAATTCCTCAAGCTCGCTGAGAACCTCTTTAAATGCTCCTGGAAGTTCCTCAATAAGCTCCAATCCCAACTCTTTGACCAGCACCACGTCACCGACAACCAGGCCAGGCTTTGGGGTACAGTTCGATCGATGCATCAGTTGGCCATGGATGAGCAGTTGAAATACCCTATAGGGTCTCGAATCGTCAGACGTGATTTTTATGTTGATGACTTGATCACAGGTGGCAGTTCCATTGAAGAAGTCGAGGAATCTTCACCAAACAAAGGACTTGCTAGCGAAAGGCGACTTCATGCTTCGGAAAGTGGTGCTCCAATATCCCAGTCGTTCTCGAAAATGTTCCAGAGGAGGAGAAAGAATCATTCTTGAAGTTTCAATGATGGAAGCGACATAACCAAAAACCTCGGATTGGCTTGGGATCCTGCATCAGATGTCCTTCTCTTCTCTTACTTTACCCACGCAGTCAATAACTGCCAAACAAACGTTCTGTGCTTTCGGCAATATCCCGTTTTTATGACCCGCTTTGGACTCATAAGCCCGGTTATAACCAAGGCTAAAATCTTCCTACAGGAGCTTTGGAAGGAGAAGCTACACTGGGATCAGAGCTTTCTGTCTGAATCTTTAAGCTCAACCTGGTCCAGTATATGCCTTCAGTTTCGCAGCGTAGAAAGGACGACATTTCCTAGATTCGCGGGACTACCAAAGGGATTGTAACAACGCCTAATTTCCGACTTAAATAACAATTACAAATACGGTCTTTTTGGATCTCACTTTATTAGCACCAGCACTGCGGGCGTTACCAGGTCAACTAACTCTAATTGCATTGTACATTAATGCTTTAATTATTTTTTGAGAGAGCGCGTCATTCTCATCTATGCCGTCGCTCTTCGCGGCGCGAAAATGGATCTCCACACTCTTCCTTTTCTCCAGACGGAGCTTCAGGTTGTCGTCCGGTCCAGGGAGGTCCTTGATGCCGGAGTTTCCTGTGGCGTCAGAGTTTCGGCGACCGACTGTAACGAAATAGCTGAGGGAGACATCTCAACATCGGGGCTCGAATTAGACGACTTCGATGAGTCGGCGCCGATGATCTTTTTCAAATGGCTTACATTCCTGGTGTACGACTTACCACCACCAGAAATTTGAACAACATTTCCCTCTCGGTTAGTTACTTCATATGTGGTCGTATCAATACATATGTCATTTTATGGGGGAATACTACGTTTTTAGGAGAACTTTGTCACCCACTTTTATATCTTTGTCACCCACTTTTATATCGATCTCTCCTGCTTTCCTAGCGTTGTTCGCTAACTCTTTCCTTCTCTTTCTTCCAGACGTCCCTGTCTTTTTCTTCTGAATCAACCGTTTCGCCAACGAGATCCTGTATGCCAGGAATTTTGTCCCTTATCACTCTGTTGAACAT
Organism: Drosophila ficusphila; assembly: GCF_018152265.1. Lineage (NCBI taxonomy): Eukaryota > Metazoa > Arthropoda > Insecta > Diptera > Drosophilidae > Drosophila > Drosophila ficusphila. The sequence continues at coordinate 6,876 of NW_025064609.1, forward strand.
TAGCTCTGTTGGTGGTGCGCCCGTGGTCCCGTGTGGAATGACGTTATACATTAATACAAATTTTTGAATCTCTTTCTTGTAGTTGTTGTTATTGGCATGAGCTATCTTTTTAGGCGTTTCACCAAAGATCTGTTCATATTTTCGACTTCGCCGTTAGCCTGGGGCCAATATGGGGGAGTTGGCATTAGTCGAATGCCGCTGCTTTCACAAAATTTTTAAATTCGACGCTGACAAATTGCCTCCCATTATCAGTTGTTAATGTTTCGGGAACCCCAATCTGGAAAAGATCTCTTCCATTTCCTCAATAATGGTTTTCGATGATATCGACTTGATGAGTTTGAACTCCATATACCTCGAGTAATAGTCTATTAGTACGAGTACATTCTCACCCTTTGGTAAGGGGCCCAAAGATCGGTCGCTAAGCATCTCCAGGGTCCATTCGGGAACGGATGCCTTTTCATGAGCGAGTTCAAGTATTGGTTTACGTAACTTCTGCGAAATTACTAGTCTTGTGCCCCGCAATAGAATATTTCCCACAATCGAGAGTTCTTAACGAAATGGATAATACGGGCTGGACATATTTGAGTTCCATGAATCCTGACCAAGGCATGTCATCACGTCTATTATTTCCTCATCCTGGGTGCTCATCTCTGTGACCTTCGATATGGAGAGCGATCTAGGAATCGAGGTTGACACCACGCGAAATATGTGTTCCTCACCAGCCCAGTCATAAGGGTCTGTATCGGTTACTTCTAAAAGTCTTGATAGTGAGTCGGCAATATTCTCCTTTCTGCCTTATATACTACACGGAATCGGTAAGATGTAATCGCAGCAACCACCTTTCAATCCTGGCCCGAGGTCGCGAAGTTGGTTTAAAGATTGATTCAAGTGGCTTGTGGTCAGTTATCCGGATCAAACTGTAATCCCGCTAAATAATAATAAAATTTCTCCACAGCCCACGCCAATGCCAGGCTTTCTTTTTCTGTTTGTGAATATCTTTTTCCACCGACGACAAACTCTTACTAGCAAACGATATTATGCGTGCGGTATTCACCTCCTATCAAATTGCACTAACACTGCTCCTGCGCCACTGGGCTGGCATCTGCGATCAAACACGCTTTATCCTGAAGGTTAAAGTATGACAACATTGGAACTGTGGAAATCTTAGCTTTGAGATTTTGGAATGCTTCTTCCTGTGGCTTGCCCTAATAGAACGTTTCATGGCTTTTCAGTAATTTTTCAAAGGCTCGGTATTATCCGCCAGGTCAGATACGAATTTCCCAATGTATGTGACT
>NW_025064610.1:0-4912 GCF_018152265.1 Drosophila ficusphila
CGACACATCACGCCATTTGGGGAAAGGCTCGACCTTTTCAACTCGATGTACGTCTAAACCCAGTTTAGAACGTTGAGTTTAATTGCTGTGTCACGTCCCAACAGCGATTGTCTACTATTTTCAATGACGTAAAAAGTAGCAATCGTTCAAGTTCTATACTGTACTCACTCGAAGTGAGTACACTGAAAATGATGTGCTATCTTCTTCTGACCTGTAAGAGTATACTGTACAGTAACGAATGAGATGCAGTGTTATTGGAAACACTACACTACTGTACAGATCTGTTATGCAACAAATGATCACATTCATGCAGAAGTCTAATAAACAATTAAATACACTGCCAGAAAATTTTCTGCAGCTTAACTCAAATCATTAAATTTGAAATCTTAACTTAAATTAAATTCCCGATGTTTGCGTTGTTTTCTTTTTGCCCTGTGTGGCAACTCTTTCATTAATTGTAATTGCTTACACCTTTTGCACATTTTGGCTTGCCGCTGCCTGTTGAGCTAATAAGCTTTTTTATTAGCTATTTAAATAAAAACACGAAAATTTTGAGTTCGATTTCCAAAGACAGCGAATTTATTTTAGCAGAAGCGATTAACAAAAATGGTCCTCGAGATCGAAAATGCAGAGTTAGAATTAAACGGATCAGACAATTTCAGACCCAAAGTAGAAAGCCAACAAGCAACGAAGAGAACGAATAGAATGATAGAGATAGAGAGCGATGTGGTTTATTATGCAGATAAGAAAGGAGCGCGCATTAAGGGGACCTAATTATCTGCTGCGGCTGGATGACCCGACATACTCCCCCGTTGGAAGCCTGGCTTTCAACAGCATCTTTAAGGGGGCAGCAGACACAGCTTATTAACTGCTCATTTCGTCACTCCTGATGTTGTCGACGAGCGACGAGTTTCTTAGTCGGCCATCCACTCTAAGGGTCCAAACTGATCGATAAAGCTGGAAGTCCAAACGAACTAGATGGGCTACTACTCGCTTTAGACTGCAAGGGTTTTATCGCCGCTTTGGATATCCACGACGCATTAAGATCCGGCTAACGAGAGTGCGATTGATAAACTTGTAGACGTATCCGAAAATCCTTTGAAGGCCAGCGAAGAATTTGAAAAATTGGAACAGGCTACGATGTCTGTGAATGGTGATTTTATTAGCAGAACCTTTCGACGATCATCAAGGCGATCCCAAGCTATTCTTCTTACTAACGAGAGGTACAGCAAGGGGCGAGATTAATGAAGAGCCATTGGAGACGCCATATTCTCCCCGAGTAACCATCCCAGTTGAATAAGCGGTAAATAAAGGTGCAGCTTAATTTGTCCAACGCACAACAGCTCGTAAAAACTGAACCAATCAAAAGATCCACACGATGAGGGATGTCAAATGTAGGGTCAGCTAATTTAATGTTTTGCGGTATTTTCCAGCTGCCAATGTCCACATTAAAACTAGGCTGTAGCTCCAGTTATATTAGAGGCAATAACTGCGGTTAGGTTCACCGTGTGTAATCAGACGTTCGGGACTGCATCGTAATATTAACTGAGTGACCATTGTAACAAAGCTTGAATCACCGATTCTGGTAACAGATGCCGAGGTCTTTATCTTCCTAACGTTTGAAGCTGATCTGCAAAAGCGGGATGTTATTAGATGCAGTTGAGAGCGAATCAAGAAAAGGACTCGACATGGAACGAAAACTCCAGACCGATTTTTTACGAGAACGGTGGCATTGGCTTTGAGCACAATGTCAGTACTGAAATCCTGGCTAATAAGAGCAGTGGATGTGGAAGGTACGGCAGGGTAATGGTTCTACGACAGCATTGAGTGAGACGGCGGCAAGAGCTTCCTGGAAGCTGAGTTCCCCCCTGTGAGAAGCTGAGGCTAAATTTCCCAAGTGAAGGAGGGTGTGTTGTTTAGCTCCGCATGCACGGCAATTGCTGGCCGTACACTGCCTCAATTGATGACCTATCTTAAGGCAGTTTATGCCAGGAGAGAGCCTCTTTTACTTCTTGAAGCCGATTTGCAGGGGGCAGGGCATTAAAATCTTGGCAATAATGAATGGAGTGACCAGAAGCATTACAGAGACGAACAAATCCAAGGGTTAATATTTGTGGCAGCAAAAAGCGGATCTACGAGAATTAGACGTTCACGACAGCTCACGAAGCAACGAGACAGAACCACATTGCACTGCCTTAAGCCCCAGGATCTCAGTAATGTGTGCCTGAAAAACCAAAACGACGATCATCAAATCTGTTTTGCAGTAAGTCCAAAGCAACAGAATAATTGCCATCCGAAATTCCAGCGAGCGGATGGTTTCCAACACTAGAATCTCTCAGGCATGAACGTAGATGCTGCAGCTTTTCAATGTTGGTCAGGTCAAGGATGACTAAGTAGTAAACATAGAATAAAAATCTGCCCAATTCGCATAACCTCCGGCAAATTTCGCCAAAGCGGGAAGTGATGCTCGGCGCAGAGCTTGTCGCTGTTGATGGCCGAAGGCCGGGCGGGGTACCATCAACGAAGGTTAATGCTGACGCAATTGCGAGGAGCGCTTTGTGATCTCCGATCGAACCGTCGACTTAGAATTACGACGACGTCATCAAATTTCTCGTCCAAGTCGTTTTCAATTTCGTCCGAATCCAATTCCTCAAGCTCGCTGAGAACCTTTTTAAATGCTCCCTTGAAGTTCCTCAATAAGCTCCAATCTCCAATCTCCTTGACCAGCACTACGTCACCGACAACCAGGCCAGGCTTTGGGGTACAGTTCGATCGATGCATCAGTTGGCCATGGATGAGCAGTTGAAATACCCTATAGGGGTCTCCGAATCGTCAGACGTGATTTTTATGTTGATGACTTGATCACAGGTGACAGTTCCATTGAAGAAAGTCGAATTCTTCACCAAACAAAAGGACTTGCTAGCGAAAGGGGACTTCATGCTTCGAAAGTGGTGCTCCAATATCCCAGTCGTTCTCGAAAATGTTCCCGAGGAGGAGAAAGAATCATTCTTGGTTTCACGATGGAAGCGACATAACCAAAACTCTCGGATTGGCTTGGGATCCTGCATCAGATGTCCTTCTCTTCTCTTACTTGCCCCGCAGTCAACTAACCAAGCCAAGCAAACACGTTCTGTGCTTTCGGCAATATCCGTTTTTATGACCCGCTAGGACTCATAAGCCCGGTTATAACCAAGGCTAAAATCTTCCTACAGGAGCTTTGGAAGGAGAAGCTACACTGGGATGAAAGCTTTGCCGAATCTTTAAGCTCAACCTGGTCCAGTATATGCCTTCAGTTTCGCAGCGTAGAAAAGGACGACATTTCCTAGATTCACACTACTACCAAAAGGGATTGTAACAACGCCTAATTTCCGACTTAAATAACAATTACAAATACGATTCTTTGATCCACACTTTTATTAGCACCAGCACTGCGGGCGTTACCAGGTCAACTAACTCTAATTGCATTGTACATTAATGCTTTAATCTATTTCTTTTGAGAGAACGCGTCATTCTCATCTATGCCGTCGCTCTTCGCTGCGGTACGGATCTCCACACCCCCTTCTTTTTTCTCCAGACAGAGCTTCAGGTTGTCGTCCGGTCCAGGGAGGTCCTTTGATGCCGGAGTTTCCTGTGGCGTCAGAGTTTCGGCAACCGACTGTAACGAAATAGCTGAGGAGACATCTCTCAACATCGGGGCTCACGGAGTAGACGACTTCGATGAGTCTGCGCCGATGATCTTTCCCAATACTACGTTTTTTAGGAGAACTTTGTCCGCCCACTTTATATCTTTTGTCACCCACTTTTATATCGATCTCTCCTGCTTTCCTAACGTTGTCTGCTAACTCTTTCCCTTTCTCTTTCTTCCAGACGTCCCTGTCTTTTCTCTTCTGAACCAACGAGATCCTGTATGCCAGGAATTTTGTCCCTTATCACTCTGTTGAACATTAGCTCTGTTGGTGGTGCGCCCGTGGTCCCGTGTGGAGTGACGTTATACATTATGACAAATTTTTGAATCTCTTTCTTGTAGTTGTTGTTATTGGCATGAGAGCTATCTTTAGGCGTTTCACCAAAAGATCTGTTCATATTTTCGACTTCGCCGCTAACCTGGGGCCAATATGGGGGAGTTGGCATTAGTCGAATGCCGCTGCTTTCACAAAATTTTTTAAATTCGACCTTCCCTGACAATTTCCCTCCCATTATCAGTAGTTAATGTTTCCGGGAACCCCAATCTGGAAAAGATCTCTTCCATTTCCTCAATAATGGTTTTCGATGATATCGACTTGATGAGTTTGAACTCCATACCTCAAGTAATAGTCTATTAGTACAGTACATTCTCACCATTTGTTGGGGGGCCCAAAAGATCGGTCGCTAAGCATCTCCAGGGTCCATTCGGGAACGAATGCCTTTTTCATGAGCGAGTTCAAGTATTGGTTCACGTAACTTCTGCGAAATTACTAGTCTTGTGCCCCACCAATAGGAGTATTTCCCCCAATCGAGAGTTCTTAACGAAATGGATCTAATACGGGCTGGACATATTTGAGTTCCATGAATCCTGACCAAGGCATGTCATCACGTCTATTATTTCCTCATCCTGGGTGCTCATCTCTGTGACCTTCGATATGGAGAGCGATCTAGGAATCGAAGGTTGACACCACGCGAAATATGTGTTCCTCACCAGCCCAGTCATAAGGGTCTGTATCGGTTACTTCGCAAAGTCTTGATAGTGAGTCGGCAATATTCTCCTTTCCTGCCTTATACTACGGAATCGGTAAGATTGTAATCGCAGCAACCACCTTTCAATCTGGCCCGAAGGTCGCGAAGTTGGTTTAAAAGATTGATTCAAGTGGCTTGGTCAGTTATCAGATCAAACTTCTTCAATCCGCTAAATAATAAAATTTCTCCACAGCCCACG
>NW_025064611.1:0-22495 GCF_018152265.1 Drosophila ficusphila
TGCAAATTTTGACAGGTCGGGGGTCATAAAAAATTACAAAATATTGACCAAAAATTCGAAAATAAACCAATGATGCAGCTAGATAGATATTTTAATAACAAATTCAGAGAGGTATTCCACCTTTAAGTCGGGTAAAAATTTCAAAAGTTATGGGCTAAGCAGTGCTGGGTTCTGGTCACTTTTCTGCAAACCCATTTTTTGGAAATTTTGACAGGTCGGGGGTCATAAAAAATTACAAAATATTGACCAAAAATTAGAAAATAAACCAATTATGCAGCTAGATAGATATTCTAATAACAAATTCAGAGAGGTATTCCCTTTTTAATCGGGTAAAAATTTCAAGAGTTATGGGCTAAGCAGTGCTGGGATCTGGTCACTTTTCTGCAAACCCATTTTTTGCAAATTTTGACAGGTCGGGGGTCATAAAAAATTAAAAATATTACAAAAATTAAAAAACGGTGATGCAGCTAGATAGATATTTTAAAAACAAATTCAGAGAGGTATTCCACTTTTAAATCGGGTAAAAATTTCAAAAGTTATGGGCTAAGCAGTGCTGGGATCTGGTCACTTTTCTGGAAACCCATTTTTTGCAAATTTTGACAGGTTGGGGGTCATAAAAAATTACAAAATATTGACCAAAAATTCGAAAATAAACCAATAATGCAGCTAGATAGATATTCTAATAACAAATTCAGAGGGGTATTCCACTTTTAAATCGGGTAAAAATTTCAAAAGTTATGGGCTGAGCAGTGCTGGGATCTGGTCACTTTTCTGGAAACCCATTTTTTGCAAATTTTGACAGGTTGGGGGTCATAAAAAATTACAAAATATTGACCAAAAATTCGAAAATAAACCAATAATGCAGCTAGATAGATATTTTAATAACAAATTCAGAGAGGAATTCCACTTTTAAATCGGGTAAAAATTTCAAAAGTTATGGGCTAAGCAGTGCTGGGATCTGGTCACTTTTCTGGAAACCCATTTTTTGCAAATTTTGACAGGTCGGGGGTCATAAAAAATGACAACATATCAACCAAAAAATCGAAAATAAACCAGTGATGCAGCTAGATAGATATTTTAATAACAAATTCAGAGAGGTATTCCACTTTTAAATCGGGTAAAAATTTCAAAAGTTATGGGCTAAGCAGTGCTGGGATCTGGTCACTTTTCTGCAAACCCATTTTTTGCAAATTTTGACAGGTCGGGGGTCATAAAAAGTTACAAAATATTGACCAAAAACGCAAAAATAAACCAATGATGCAGCTAGATAGATATTTTAATAACAAATTCAGAGAGGTATTCCACTTTTAAATCGGGTAAAAATTTCAAAAGTTATGGGCTAAGCAGTGCTGGGATCTGGTCACTTTTCTGCAAACCCATTTTTTGCAAATTTTGACAGGTCGGGGGTCATAAAAAATTACAAAATATTGACCAAAAATTCAAAAATAAACCAATAATGCAGCTAGATAGATATTCTAATAACAAATTCAGAGAGGTATTCCACTTTTAAATCGGGTAAAAATTTCAAAAGTTATGGGCTAAGCAGTGCTGGGATCTGGTCACTTTTCTGCAAACCCATTTTTTGCAAATTTTGACAGGTCGGGGGTCATAAAAAATTACAAAATATTGACCAAAAATTCAAAAATAAACCAATAATGCAGCTAGATAGATATTTTAATAACAAATTCAGAGGGGTATTCCACTTTTAAATCGGGTAAAAATTTCAAAAGTTATGGGCTGAGCAGTGCTGGGATCTGGTCACTTTTCTGGAAACCCATTTTTTGCAAATTTTGACAGGTTGGGGGTCATAAAAAATTACAAAATATTGACCAAAAATTCGAAAATAAACCAATAATGCAGCTAGATAGATATTTTAATAACAAATTCAGAGAGGTATTCCACTTTTAAATCGGGTAAAAATTTCAAAAGTTATGGGCTAAGCAGTGCTGGGATCTGGTCACTTTTCTGGAAACCCATTTTTTGCAAATTTTGACAGGTCGGGGGTCATAAAAAATTACAAAATATCAACCAAAAAATCGAAAATAAACCAGTGATGCAGCTAGATAGATATTTTAATAACAAATTCAGAGAGGTATTCCACTTTTAAATCGGGTAAAAATTTCAAAAGTTATGGGCTAAGCAGTGCTGGGATCTGGTCACTTTTCTGCAAACCCATTTTTTGCAAATTTTGACAGGTCGGGGGTCATAAAAAATTACAAAATATTGACCAAAAACGCAAAAATAAACCAATGATGCAGCTAGATAGATATTTTAATAACAAATTCAGAGAGGTATTCCACTTTTAAATCGGGTAAAAATTTCAAAAGTTATGGGCTAAGCAGTGCTGGGATCTGGTCACTTTTCTGCAAACCCATTTTTTGCAAATTTTGACAGGTCGGGGGTCATAAAAAATTACAAAATATTGACCAAAAATTCAAAAATAAACCAATAATGCAGCTAGATAGATATTCTAATAACAAATTCAGAGAGGTATTCCACTTTTAAATCGGGTAAAAATTTCAAAAGTTATGGGCTAAGCAGTGCTGGGATCTGGTCACTTTTCTGCAAACCCATTTTTTTTTAAATTTTGACAGGTCGGGGGTCATAAAAAATTACAAAATATTAACCAAAAATTCGAAAATAAACCAATAATGCAGCTAGATAGATATTTTAATAACAAATTCAGAGAGGTATTCCACTTTTAAAGTCGGGTAAAAATTTCAAAAGTTATGGGCTAAGCAGTGCTGGGATCTGGTCACTTTTCTGCAAACCCATTTTTTGCAAATTTTGACAGGTCGGGGGTCATAAAAAATTACAAAATATTGACCAAAAATTCGAAAATAAACCAATAATGCAGCTAGATAGATATTTTAATAACAAATTCAGAGAGGTATTCCACTTTTAAATCGGGTAAAAATTTCAAAAGTTATGGGCTAAGCAGTGCTGGGATCTGGTCACTTTTCTGGAAACCCATTTTCTTGCAAATTTTGACAGGTCGGGGGTCATAAAAAATTACAAAATATTGACCAAAAATTCGAAAATAAACCAATAATGCAGCTAGATAGATATTTTAATAACAAATTCAGAGTGGTATTCCACTTTTAAATCGGGTAAAAATTTCAAAAGTTATGGGCTAAGCAGTGCTGGGATCTGGTCACTTTTCTGCAAACCCATTTTTTGTAAATTTTGACAGGTCGGAGGTCATAAAAAATTACAAAATATTAACCTTAAATTCGAAAATAAACCAATAATGCAGCTAGATAGATATTTCAATAACAAATTCAGAGAGGTATTCCACTTTTAAATCGGGTAAAAATTTCAAAAGTTATGGGCTAAGCTGTGCTGGGATCTGGTCACTTTTCTGCAAACCCATTTTTTTTTTTAATTTTGACAGGTCGGAGGTCATAAAAAATTACAAAATATTAACCTAAAATTCGAAAATAAACCAATAATGCAGCTAGATAGATATTTTAATAACAAATTCAGAGAGGTATTCCACTTTTAAATCGGGTAAAAATTTCAAAAGTTATGGGCTAAGCAGTGCTGGGATCTGGTCACTTTTCTGCAAACCCATTTTTTGCAAATTTTGACAGGTCGGGGGTCATAAAAATTACAAAATATTGACCAAAAATTCGAAAATAAACCAATAATGCAGCTAGATAGATATTTTAATAACAAATTCAGAGAGGTATTCCACTTTTAAATCGGTTAAAAATTTCAAAAGTTTGGGCTAAGCAGTGCTGGGATCTGGTCACTTTTCTGGAAACCCATTTTTTGCAAATTTTGACAGGTCGGGGGTCATAAAAAATTACAAAATATTGACCAAAAATTCGAAAATAAACCAATAATGCAGCTAGATAGATATTTTAATAACAAATTCAGAGTGGTATTCCACTTTTAAATCGGGTAAAAATTTCAAAAGTTTGGGCTAAGCAGTGCTGGGATCTGGTCACTTTTCTGGAAACCCATTTTTTGCAAATTTTGACAAGTCGGGGGTCATAAAAAATTACAAAATATTGACCAAAAATTCGAAAATAAACCAATGATGCAGCTAGATAGATATTTTAATAACAAATTCAGAGAGGTGTTCCACTTTTAAATCGGGTAAAAATTTCAAAAGTTATGGGCTAAGCAGTGCTGGGATCTGGTCACTTTTCTGCAAACCCATTTTTTGCAAATTTTGACAGGTCGGGGGTCATAAAAATTACAAAATATTGACCAAAAATTCGAAAATAAACCAATAATGCAGGTAGATAGATATTTTAATAACAAACTCAGAGAGGTATTCCACTTTTAAATCGGGTAAAAATTTCAAAAGTTTGGGCTAAGCAGTGCTGGGATCTGGTCACTTTTCTGGAAACCCATTTTTTGCAAATTTTGACAGGTCGGGGGTCATAAAAAATTACAAAATATTGACCAAAAATTCGAAAATAAACCAATAATGCAGCTAGATAGATATTTTAATAACAAATTCAGAGTGGTATTCCACTTTTAAATCGGGTAAAAATTTCAAAAGTTATGGGCTAAGCAGTGCTGGGATCTGGTCAATTTTCTGCAAACCCATTTTTTGCAAATTTTGACAAGTCGGGGGTCATAAAAAATTACAAAATATTGACCAAAAATTCGAAAATAAACCAATAATGCAGCTAGATAGATATTTTAATAACAAATTCAGAGAGGTGTTCCACTTTTAAATCGGGTAAAAATTTCAAAAGTTATGGGCTAAGCAGTGCTGGGATCTGGTCACTTTTCTGCAAACCCATTTTTTGCAAATTTTGACAGGTCGGGGGTCATAAAAATTACAAAATATTGACCAAAAATTCTAAAATAAACCAATAATGCAGCTAGATAGATATTTTAATAACAAACTCAGAGAGGTATTCCACTTTTAAATCGGGTAAAAATTTCAAAAGTTTGGGCTAAGCAGTGCTGGGATCTGGTCACTTTTCTGGAAACCCATTTTTTGCAAATTTTGACAGGTCGGGGGTCATAAAAAATTACAAAATATTGACCAAAAATTCGAAAATAAACCAATAATGCAGCTAGATAGATATTTTAATAACAAATTCAGAGTGGTATTCCACTTTTAAATCGGGTAAAAATTTCAAAAGTTATGGGCTAAGCAGTGCTGGGATCTGGTCACTTTTCTGGAAACCCATTTTTTGCAAATTTTGACAAGTCGGGGGTCATAAAAAATTACAAAATATTGACCAAAAATTCGAAAATAAACCAATGATGCAGCTAGATAGATATTTTAATAACAAATTCAGAGAGGTGTTCCACTTTTAAATCGGGTAAAAATTTCAAAAGTTATGGGCTAAGCAGTGCTGGGATCTGGTCACTTTTCTGCAAACCCATTTTTTGCAAATTTTGACAGGTCGGGGGTCATAAAAATTACAAAATATTGACCAAAAATTCGAAAATAAACCAATAATGCAGGTAGATAGATATTTTAATAACAAACTCAGAGAGGTATTCCACTTTTAAATCGGGTAAAAATTTCAAAAGTTTGGGCTAAGCAGTGCTGGGATCTGGTCACTTTTCTGGAAACCCATTTTTTGCAAATTTTGACAGGTCGGGGGTCATAAAAAATTACAAAATATTGACCAAAAATTCGAAAATAAACCAATAATGCAGCTAGATAGATATTTTAATAACAAATTCAGAGTGGTATTCCACTTTTAAATCGGGTAAAAATTTCAAAAGTTATGGGCTAAGCAGTGCTGGGATCTGGTCAATTTTCTGCAAACCCATTTTTTGCAAATTTTGACAAGTCGGGGGTCATAAAAAATTACAAAATATTGACCAAAAATTCGAAAATAAACCAATAATGCAGCTAGATAGATATTTTAATAACAAATTCAGAGAGGTGTTCCACTTTTAAATCGGGTAAAAATTTCAAAAGTTATGGGCTAAGCAGTGCTGGGATCTGGTCACTTTTCTGCAAACCCATTTTTTGCAAATTTTGACAGGTCGGGGGTCATAAAAATTACAAAATATTGACCAAAAATTCGAAAATAAACCAATAATGCAGCTAGATAGATATTTTAATAACAAACTCAGAGAGGTATTCCACTTTTAAATCGGGTAAAAATTTCAAAAGTTTGGGCTAAGCAGTGCTGGGATCTGGTCACTTTTCTGGAAACCCATTTTTTGCAAATTTTGACAGGTCGGGGGTCATAAAAAATTACAAAATATTGACCAAAAATTCGAAAATAAACCAATAATGCAGCTAGATAGATATTTTAATAACAAATTCAGAGTGGTATTCCACTTTTAAATCGGCTAAAAATTTCAAAAGTTATGGGCTAAGCAGTGCTGGGATCTGGTCAATTTTCTGCAAACCCATTTTTTGCAAATTTTGACAAGTCGGGGGTCATAAAAAATTACAAAATATTGACCAAAAATTCGAAAATAAACCAATGATGCAGCTAGATAGATATTTTAATAACAAATTCAGAGAGGTGTTCCACTTTTAAATCGGGTAAAAATTTCAAAAGTTTGGGCTAAGCAGTGCTGGAACCTGGTCACTTTTCTGCAAACCCATTTCTTGCTAATTTTCACAGGTCGGGGGTCATAAAAAATTACAAAATATTGACCAAAAATTCGAAAATAAACCAATAATGCAGCTAGATAGATATTTTAATAACAAATTCAGAGTGGTATTCCACTTTTAAATCGGCTAAAAATTTCAAAAGTTATGGGCTAAGCAGTGCTGGGATCTGGTCAATTTTCTGCAAACCCATTTTTTGCAAATTTTGACAGGTCGGGGGTCATAAAAAATTACAAAATATTGACCAAAAATTCGAAAATAAACCAATAATGCAGCTAGATAGATATTCTAATAACAAATTCAGAGAGGTATTCCACTTTTAAATCGGGTAAAAATTTCAAAAGTTATGGGCTAAGCAGTGCTGGGATCTGGTCACTTTTCTGCAAACCCATTTTTTTTTTAAATTTTGACAGGTCGGAGGTCATAAAAAATTACAAAATATTGACCAAAAATTCGAAAATAAACCAATAATGCAGCTAGATAGATATTCGAATAACAAATTCAGAGAGGTATTCCACTTTTAAATCGGGTAAAAATTTCAAAAGTTATGGGCTAAGCAGTGCTGGGATCTGGTCACTTTTCTGCAAACCCATTTTTTGCAAATTTTGACAGGTCGGGGGTCATAAAAATTACAAAATATTGACCAAAAATTCGAAAATAAACCAATAATGCAGCTAGATAGATATTTTAATAACAAATTCAGAGAGGTATTCCACTTTTAAATCGGGTAAAAATTTCAAAAGTTTGGGCTAAGCAGTGCTGGGATCTGGTCACTTTTCTGGAAACCCATTTTTTGCAAATTTTGACAGGTCGGGGGTCATAAAAAATTACAAAATATTGACCAAAAATTCGAAAATAAACCAATAATGCAGCTAGATAGATATTTTAATAACAAATTCAGAGTGGTATTCCACTTTTAAATCGGGTAAAAATTTCAAAAGTTATGGGCTAAGCAGTGCTGGGATCTGGTCAATTTTCTGCCAACCCATTTTTTGCAAATTTTGACAAGTCGGGGGTCATAAAAAATTACAAAATATTGACCAAAAATTCGAAAATAAACCAATGATGCAGCTAGATAGATATTTTAATAACAAATTCAGAGAGGTGTTCCACTTTTAAATCGGGTAAAAATTTCAAAAGTTATGGGCTAAGCAGTGCTGGGATCTGGTCACTTTTCTGCAAACCCATTTTTTGCAAATTTTGACAGGTCGGGGGTCATAAAAATTACAAAATATTGACCAAAAATTCGAAAATAAACCAATAATGCAGGTAGATAGATATTTTAATAACAAACTCAGAGAGGTATTCCACTTTTAAATCGGGTAAAAATTTCAAAAGTTTGGGCTAAGCAGTGCTGGGATCTGGTCACTTTTCTGGAAACCCATTTTTTGCAAATTTTGACAGGTCGGGGGGTCATAAAAAATTACAAAATATTGACCAAAAATTCGAAAATAAACCAATAATGCAGCTAGATAGATATTTTAATAACAAATTCAGAGTGGTATTCCACTTTTAAATCGGGTAAAAATTTCAAAAGTTATGGGCTAAGCAGTGCTGGGATCTGGTCACTTTTCTGCAAACCCATTTTTTGCAAATTTTGACAGGTCGGGGGTCATAAAAATTACAAAATATTGACCAAAAATTCGAAAATAAACCAATAATGCAGGTAGATAGATATTTTAATAACAAACTCAGAGAGGTATTCCACTTTTAAATCGGGTAAAAATTTTAAAAGTTTGGGCTAAGCAGTGCTGGGATCTGGTCACTTTTCTGGAAACCCATTTTTTGCAAATTTTGACAGGTCGGGGGTCATAAAAAATTACAAAATATTGACCAAAAATTCGAAAATAAACCAATAATGCAGCTAGATAGATATTTTAATAACAAATTCAGAGAGGTGTTCCACTTTTAAATCGGGTAAAAATTTCAAAAGTTTGGGCTAAGCAGTGCTGGGATCTGGTCACTTTTCTGGAAACCCATTTTTTGCAAATTTTGACAGGTCGGGGGTCATAAAAAATTACAAAATATTGACCAAAAATTCGAAAATAAACCAATAATGCAGCTAGATAGATATTTTAATAACAAATTCAGAGTGGTATTCCACTTTTAAATCGGGTAAAAATTTCAAAAGTTATGGGCTAAGCAGTGCTGGGATCTGGTCACTATTCCACTTTTAAATCGGGTAAAAATTTCAAAAGTTATGGGCTAAGCTGTGCTGGGATCTGGTCACTTTTCTGCAAACCCATTTTTTTTTTAAATTTTGACAGGTCGGAGGTCATAAAAAATTACAAAATATTAACCTAAAATTCGAAAATAAACCAATAATGCAGCTAGATAGATATTTTAATAACAAATTCAGAGAGGTATTCCACTTTTAAATCGGGTAAAAATTTCAAAAGTTATGGGCTAAGCAGTGCTGGGATCTGGTCACTTTTCTGCAAACCCATTTTTTGCAAATTTTGACAGGTCGGGGGTCATAAAAATTACAAAATATTGACCAAAAATTCGAAAATAAACCAATAATGCAGCTAGATAGATATTTTAATAACAAATTCAGAGAGGTATTCCACTTTTAAATCGGGTAAAAATTTCAAAAGTTTGGGCTAAGCAGTGCTGGGATCTGGTCACTTTTCTGGAAACCCATTTTTTGCAAATTTTGACAGGTCGGGGGTCATAAAAAATTACAAAATATTGACCAAAAATTCGAAAATAAACCAATAATGCAGCTAGATAGATATTTTAATAACAAATTCAGAGTGGTATTCCACTTTTAAATCGGGTAAAAATTTCAAAAGTTATGGGCTAAGCAGTGCTGGGATCTGGTCAATTTTCTGCCAACCCATTTTTTGCAAATTTTGACAAGTCGGGGGTCATAAAAAATTACAAAATATTGACCAAAAATTCGAAAATAAACCAATGATGCAGCTAGATAGATATTTTAATAACAAATTCAGAGAGGTGTTCCACTTTTAAATCGGGTAAAAATTTCAAAAGTTATGGGCTAAGCAGTGCTGGGATCTGGTCACTTTTCTGCAAACCCATTTTTTGCAAATTTTGACAGGTCGGGGGTCATAAAAATTACAAAATATTGACCAAAAATTCGAAAATAAACCAATAATGCAGGTAGATAGATATTTTAATAACAAACTCAGAGAGGTATTCCACTTTTAAATCGGGTAAAAATTTCAAAAGTTTGGGCTAAGCAGTGCTGGGATCTGGTCACTTTTCTGGAAACCCATTTTTTGCAAATTTTGACAGGTCGGGGGTCATAAAAAATTACAAAATATTGACCAAAAATTCGAAAATAAACCAATAATGCAGCTAGATAGATATTTTAATAACAAATTCAGAGTGGTATTCCACTTTTAAATCGGGTAAAAATTTCAAAAGTTATGGGCTAAGCAGTGCTGGGATCTGGTCAATTTTCTGCAAACCCATTTTTTGCAAATTTTGACAAGTCGGGGGTCATAAAAAATTACAAAATATTGACCAAAAATTCGAAAATAAACCAATAATGCAGCTAGATAGATATTTTAATAACAAACTCAGAGAGGTATTCCACTTTTAAATCGGGTAAAAATTTCAAAAGTTTGGGCTAAGCAGTGCTGGGATCTGGTCACTTTTCTGGAAACCCATTTTTTGCAAATTTTGACAGGTCGGGGGTCATAAAAAATTACAAAATATTGACCAAAAATTCGAAAATAAACCAATAATGCAGCTAGATAGATATTTTAATAACAAACTCAGAGAGGTATTCCACTTTTAAATCGGGTAAAAATTTTAAAAGTTTGGGCTAAGCAGTGCTGGGATCTGGTCACTTTTCTGGAAACCCATTTTTTGCAAATTTTGACAGGTCGGGGGTCATAAAAAATTACAAAATATTGACCAAAAATTCGAAAATAAACCAATAATGCAGCTAGATAGATATTTTAATAACAAATTCAGAGAGGTGTTCCACTTTTAAATCGGGTAAAAATTTCAAAAGTTTGGGCTAAGCAGTGCTGGGATCTGGTCACTTTTCTGGAAACCCATTTTTTGCAAATTTTGACAGGTCGTGGGTCATAAAAAATTACAAAATATTGACCAAAAATTCGAAAATAAACCAATAATGCAGCTAGATAGATATTTTAATAACAAATTCAGAGTGGTATTCCACTTTTAAATCGGGTAAAAATTTCAAAAGTTATGGGCTAAGCAGTGCTGGGATCTGGTCACTTTTCTGCAAACCCATTTTTTGCAAATTTTGACAGGTCGGGGGTCATAAAAATTACAAAATATTGACCAAAAATTCGAAAATAAACCAATAATGCAGCTAGATAGATATTTCAATAACAAATTCAGAGAGGTATTCCACTTTTAAATCGGGTAAAAATTTCAAAAGTTATGGGCTAAGCTGTGCTGGGATCTGGTCACTTTTCTGCAAACCCATTTTTTTTTAAATTTTGACAGGTCGGAGGTCATAAAAAATTACAAAATATTAACCTAAAATTCGAAAATAAACCAATAATGCAGCTAGATAGATATTTTAATAACAAATTCAGAGAGGTATTCCACTTTTAAATCGGGTAAAAATTTCAAAAGTTATGGGCTAAGCAGTGCTGGGATCTGGTCACTTTTCTGCAAACCCATTTTTTGCAAATTTTGACAGGTCGGGGGTCATAAAAAATTACAAAATATCAACCTAAAATTCGAAAATAAACCAATAATGCAGCTAGATAGATATTTTAATAAGAAATTCAGAGAGGTATTCCACTTTTAAATCGGGTAAAAATTTCAAAAGTTATGGGCTAAGCAGAGCTGGGATCTGGTCACTTTTCTGCAAACCCATTTTTTGCAAATTTTGACAAGTCGGGGGTCATAAAAAATTACAAAATATTGACCAAAAATTCGAAAATAAACCAATGATGCAGCTAGATAGATATTCTAATAACAAATTCAGAGAGGTATTCCACTTTTAAATCGGGTAAAAATTTCAAAAGTTTGGGCTAAGCAGTGCTGGGATCTGGTCACTTTTCTGGAAACCCATTTTTTGCAAATTTTGACAGGTCGGGGGTCATAAAAAATTACAAAATATTGACCAAAAATTCGAAAATAAACCAATAATGCAGCTAGATAGATATTCTAATAACAAATTCAGAGGGGTATTCCACTTTTAAATCGGGTAAAAATTTCAAAAGTTATGGGCTGAGCAGTGCTGGGATCTGGTCACTTTTCTGGAAACCCATTTTTTGCAAATTTTGACAGGTCGGGGGTCATAAAAAATTACAAAATATTGACCAAAAATTCGAAAATAAACCAATAATGCAGCTAGATAGATATTTTAATAACAAATTCAGAGTGGTATTCCACTTTTAAATCGGGTAAAAATTTCAAAAGTTATGGGCTAAGCAGTGCTGGGATCTGGTCAATTTTCTGCAAACCCATTTTTTGCAAATTTTGACAAGTCGGGGGTCATAAAAAATTACAAAATATTGACCAAAAATTCGAAAATAAACCAATAATGCAGCTAGATAGATATTTTAATAACAAATTCAGGGAGGTGTTCCACTTTTAAATCGGGTAAAAATTTCAAAAGTTATGGGCTAAGCAGTGCTGGGATCTGGTCACTTTTCTGCAAACCCATTTTTTGCAAATTTTGACAGGTCGGGGGTCATAAAAATTACAAAATATTGACCAAAAATTCGAAAATAAACCAATAATGCAGCTAGATAGTTATTTTAATAACAAACTCAGAGAGGTATTCCACTTTTAAATCGGGTAAAAATTTCAAAAGTTTGGGCTAAGCAGTGCTGGGATCTGGTCACTTTTCTGGAAACCCATTTTTTGCAAATTTTGACAGGTCGGGGGTCATAAAAAATTACAAAATATTGACCAAAAATTCGAAAATAAACCAATAATGCAGCTAGATAGATATTTTAATAACAAATTCAGAGTGGTATTCCACTTTTAAATCGGGTAAAAATTTCAAAAGTTATGGGCTAAGCAGTGCTGGGATCTGGTCAATTTTCTGCAAACCCATTTTTTGCAAATTTTGACAAGTCGGGGGTCATAAAAAATTACAAAATATTGACCAAAAATTCGAAAATAAACCAATGATGCAGCTAGATAGATATTTTAATAACAAATTCAGAGAGGTGTTCCACTTTTAAATCGGGTAAAAATTTCAAAAGTTTGGGCTAAGCAGTGCTGGAACCTGGTCACTTTTCTGCAAACCCATTTCTTGCTAATTTTCACAGGTCGGGGGTCATAAAAAATTACAAAATATTGACCAAAAATTCGAAAATAAACCAATAATGCAGCTAGATAGATATTTTAATAACAAATTCAGAGTGGTATTCCACTTTTAAATCGGGTAAAAATTTCAAAAGTTATGGGCTAAGCAGTGCTGGGATCTGGTCAATTTTCTGCAAACCCATTTTTTGCAAATTTTGACAGGTCGGGGGTCATAAAAAATTACAAAATATTGACCAAAAATTCGAAAATAAACCAATAATGCAGCTAGATAGATATTCTAATAACAAATTCAGAGAGGTATTCCACTTTTAAATCGGGTAAAAATTTCAAAAGTTATGGGCTAAGCAGTGCTGGGATCTGGTCACTTTTCTGCAAACCCATTTTTTTTTTTAAATTTTGACAGGTCGGAGGTCATAAAAAATTACAAAATATTAACCTAAAATTCGAAAATAAACCAATAATGCAGCTAGATAGATATTTTAATAACAAATTCAGAGAGGTATTCCACTTTTAAATCGGGTAAAAATTTCAAAAGTTATGGGCTAAGCAGTGCTGGGATCTGGTCACTTTTCTGCAAACCCATTTTTTGCAAATTTTGACAGGTCGGGGGTCATAAAAATTACAAAATATTGACCAAAAATTCGAAAATAAACCAATAATGCAGCTAGATAGATATTTTAATAACAAATTCAGAGAGGTATTCCACTTTTAAATCGGGTAAAAATTTCAAAAGTTATGGGCTAAGCAGTGCTGGGATCTGGTCACTTTTCTGGAAACCCATTTTTTGCAAATTTTGACAGGTCGGGGGTCATAAAAAATTACAAAATATTGACCAAAAATTCGAAAATAAACCAATAATGCAGCTAGATAGATATTTTAATAACAAATTCAGAGTGGTATTCCACTTTTAAATCGGGTAAAAATTTCAAAAGTTATGGGCTAAGCAGTGCTGGGATCTGGTCAATTTTCTGCCAACCCATTTTTTGCAAATTTTGACAAGTCGGGGGTCATAAAAAATTACAAAATATTGACCAAAAATTCGAAAATAAACCAATGATGCAGCTAGATAGATATTTTAATAACAAATTCAGAGAGGTGTTCCACTTTTAAATCGGGTAAAAATTTCAAAAGTTATGGGCTAAGCAGTGCTGGGATCTGGTCACTTTTCTGCAAACCCATTTTTTGCAAATTTTGACAGGTCGGGGGTCATAAAAATTACAAAATATTGACCAAAAATTCGAAAATAAACCAATAATGCAGCTAGATAGATATTTTAATAACAAACTCAGAGAGGTATTCCACTTTTAAATCGGGTAAAAATTTCAAAAGTTTGGGCTAAGCAGTGCTGGGATCTGGTCAATTTTCTGCAAACCCATTTTTTGCAAATTTTGACAAGTCGGGGGTCATAAAAAATTACAAAATATTGACCAAAAATTCGAAAATAAACCAATAATGCAGCTAGATAGATATTTTAATAACAAATTCAGAGTGGTATTCCACTTTTAAATCGGGTAAAAATTTCAAAAGTTTGGGCTAAGCAGTGCTGGGATCTGGTCAATTTTCTGCAAACCCATTTTTTGCAAATTTTGACAAGTCGGGGGTCATAAAAAATGACAAAATATTGACCGAAAATTCGAAAATAAACCAATGATGCAGCTAGATAGATATTCTAATAACAAATTCAGAGAGGTATTCCACTTTTAAATCGGGTAAAAATTTCAAAAGTTTGGGCTAAGCAGTGCTGGGATCTGGTCACTTTTCTGCAAACCCATTTTTGCAAATTTTGATAGGTCGGGGGTCATAAAAAATTACAAAATATTGACCAAAAATTCGAAAATAAACCAATAATGCAGCTAGATAGATATTCTAATAACAAATTCAGAGAGGTATTCCACTTTTAAATCGGGTAAAAATTTCAAAAGTTTGGGCTAAGCAGTGCTGGGATCTGGTCACTTTTCTGCAAACCCATTTTTTGCAAATTTTGACAGGTCGGGGGTCATAAAAAATTACAAAATATTGACCAAAAATTCGAAAATAAACCAATAATGCAGCTAGATAGATATTTTAATAACAAATTCAGAGTGGTATTCCACTTTTAAATCGGGTAAAAATTTCAAAAGTTATGGGCTAAGCAGTGCTGGGATCTGGTCACTTTTCTGCAAACCCATTTTTTGCAAATTTTGACAGGTCGGGGGTCATAAAAATTACAAAATATTGACCAAAAATTCGAAAATAAACCAATAATGCAGCTAGATAGATATTCTAATAACAAATTCAGAGAGGTATTCCACTTTTAAATCGGGTAAAAATTTCAAAAGTTTGGGCTAAGCAGTGCTGGGATCTGGTCACTTTTCTGCAAACCCATTTTTTGCAAATTTTGACAGGTCGGGGGTCATAAAAAATTACAAAATATTGACCAAAAATTCGAAAATAAACCAATAATGCAGCTAGATAGATATTTTAATAACAAATTCAGAGTGGTATTCCACTTTTAAATCGGGTAAAAATTTCAAAAGTTATGGGCTAAGCAGTGCTGGGATCTGGTCAATTTTCTGCAAACCCATTTTTTGCAAATTTTGACAGGTCGGGGGTCATAAAAAATTACAAAATATTGACCAAAAATTCGAAAATAAACCAATAATGCAGCTAGATAGATATTCTAATAACAAATTCAGAGAGGTATTCCACTTTTAAATCGGGTAAAAATTTCAAAAGTTTGGGCTAAGCAGTGCTGGGATCTGGTCACTTTTCTGCAAACCCATTTTTTGCAAATTTTGACAGGTCGGGGGTCATAAAAAATTACAAAATATTGACCAAAAATTCGAAAATAAACCAATGATGCAGCTAGATAGATATTTTAATAACAAATTCAGAGTGGTATTCCACTTTTAAATCGGGTAAAAATTTCAAAAGTTATGGGCTAAGCAGTGCTGGGATCTGGTCACTTTTCTGCAAACCCATTTTTTGCAAATTTTGACAGGTCGGGGGTCATAAAAAATTACAAAATATTGACCAAAAATTCGAAAATAAACCAATAATGCAGCTAGATAGATATTCTAATAACAAATTCAGAGAGGTATTCCACTTTTAAATCGGGTAAAAATTTCAAAAGTTTGGGCTAAGCAGTGCTGGGATCTGGTCACTTTTCTGCAAACCCATTTCTTGCAAATTTTCACAGGTCGGGGGTCATAAAAAATTACAAAATATCAACCAAAAATTCGAAAATAAACCAATAATGCAGCTAGATAGATATTTTAATAACAAATTCAGAGAGGTATTCCACTTTTAAATCGGGTAAACATTTCAAAAGTTATGGGCTAAGCAGTGCTGGGATCTGGTCACTTTTCTGCAAACCCATTTTTTGCAAATTTTGACAGGTCGGGGGTCATAAAAAATTACAAAATATTAACCAAAAATTCGAAAATAAACCAATAATTCAGCTAGATAGATATTTTAATAACAAATTCAGAGTGGTATTCCACTTTTAAATCGGGTAAAAATTTCAAAAGTTATGGGCTAAGCAGTGCTGGGATCTGGTCAATTTTCTGCAAACCCATTTTTTGCAAATTTTGACAGGTCGGGGGTCATAAAAAATTACAAAATATTGACCAAAAATTCGAAAATAAACCAATAATGCAGCTAGATAGATATTCTAATAACAAATTCAGAGAGGTATTCCACTTTTAAATCGGGTAAAAATTTCAAAAGTTTGGGCTAAGCAGTGCTGGGATCTGGTCACTTTTCTGCAAACCCATTTTTTGCAAATTTTGACAGGTCGGGGGTCATAAAAAATTACAAAATATCAACCAAAAAATCGAAAATAAACCAATAATGCAGCTAGATAGATATTCTAATAACAAATTCAGAGAGGTATTCCACTTTTAAATCGGGTAAAAATTTCAAAAGTTTGGGCTAAGCAGTGCTGGGATCTGGTCACTTTTCTGCAAACCCATTTTTTGCAAATTTTGACAGGTCGGGGGTCATAAAAAATTACAAAATATCAACCAAAAAATCGAAAATAAACCAATAATGCAGCTAGATAGATATTTTAATAACAAATTCAGAGTGGTATTCCACTTTTAAATCGGGTAAAAATTTCAAAAGTTATGGGCTAAGCAGTGCTGGGATCTGGTCAATTTTCTGCAAACCCATTTTTTGCCAATTTTGACAGGTCGGGGGTCATAAAAAATTACAAAATATTGACCAAAAATTCGAAAATAAACCAATAATGCAGCTAGATAGATATTCTAATAACAAATTCAGAGAGGTATTCCACTTTTAAAACGGGTAAACATTTCAAAAGTTATGGGCTAAGCAGTGCTGGGATCTGGTCACTTTTCTGCAAACCCATTTTTTGCAAATTTTGACAGGTCGGGGGTCATAAAAAATTACAAAATATTGACCAAAAATTCGAAAATAAACCAATAATGCAGCTAGATAGATATTCTAATAACAAATTCAGAGAGGTATTCCACTTTTAAATCGGGTAAAAATTTCAAAAGTTTGGGCTAAGCAGTGCTGGGATCTGGTCACTTTTCTGCAAACCCATTTCTTGCAAATTTTCACAGGTCGGGGGTCATAAAAAATTACAAAATATCAACCAAAAATTCGAAAATAAACCAATAATGCAGCTAGATAGATATTTTAATAACAAATTCAGAGAGGTGTTCCACTTTTAAATCGGGTAAAAATTTCAAAAGTTATGGGCTAAGCAGTGCTGGGATCTGGTCACTTTTCTGCAAACCCATTTTTTTTAAATTTTGACAGGTCGGAGGTCATAAAAAATTACAAAATATTAACCAAAAATTCGAAAATAAACCAATAATGCAGCTAGATAGATATTTTAATAACAAATTCAGAGAGGTATTCCACTTTTAAATCGGGTAAAAATTTCAAAAGTTATTGGCTAAGCAGTGCTGGGATCTGGTCACTTTTCTGCAAAACCATTTTTTTTTAAATTTTGACAGGTCGGAGGTCATAAAAAATTACAAAATATTAACCTAAAATTCGAAAATAAACCAATAATGCAGCTAGATAGATATTTTAATAACAAATTCAGAGAGGTGTTCCACTTTTAAATCGGGTACAAATTTCAAAAGTTATGGGCTAAGCAGTGCTGGGATCTGGTCACTTTTCTGCAAACCCATTTTTTGCAAATTTTGACAGGTCGGGGGTCATACAAATTACAAAATATTGACCAAAAATTCGAAAATAAACCAATAATGCAGCTAAATATATATTTTAATAACAAATTCAGAGAGGTATTCCACTTTTAAATCGGCTAAAAATTTCAAAAGTTTGGGCTAAGCAGTGCTGGGATCTGGTCAATTTTCTGCAAACCCATTTTTTGCAAATTTTGACAGGTCGGGGGTCATAAAAAATTACAAAATATCAACCAAAAATTCGAAAATAAACCAATAATGCAGCTAGATAGATATTTTAATAACAAATTCAGAGAGGTATTCCACTTTTAAATCGGCTAAACATTTCAAAAGTTATGAGCTAAGCAGTGCTGGGATCTGGTCACTTTTCTGGAAACCCATTTTTTGCAAATTTTGACAGGTCGGGGGTCATAAAAAATTACAAAATATCAACCAAAAATTCGAAAATAAACCAATAATGCAGCTAGATAGATATTCTAATAACAAATTCAGAGTGGTATTCCACTTTTAAATCGGGTAAAAATTTCAAAAGTTATGGGCTAAGCAGTGCTGGGATCTGGTCACTTTTCTGCAAACCCATTTTTTGCAAATTTTGACAGGTCGGGGGTCATAAAAAATTACAAAATATTGACCAAAAATTCGAAAACAAACCAAAGATGCAGCTAGATAGATATTCTAATAACAAATTCAGAGAGGTATTCCACTTTTAAATCGGGTAAAAATTTCAAAAGTTATGGGCTAAGCAGTGCTGGGATCTGGTCACTTTTCTGGAAACCCATTTTTTTCAAATTTTGACAGGTCGGGGGTCATAAAAAATTACAAAATATTGACCAAAAATTCGAAAATAAACCAATAATACAGCTAGATAGATATTTTAATAACAAATTCAGAGAGGTGTTCCACTTTTAAATCGGGTAAACATTTCAAAAGTTATGGGCTAAGCAGTGCTGGGATCTGGTCACTTTTCTGCAAACCCATTTTTTGCCAATTTTGACAGGTCGGGGGTCATTAAAAATTACAAAATATCAACCAAAAAATTCGAAAATAAACCAATGATGCAGCTAGATAGATATTTTAATAACAAATTCAGAGAGGTATTCCACTTTTAAATCGGGTAAAAATTTCAAAAGTTATGGGCTAAGCAGTGCTGGGATCTGGTCACTTTTCTGCAAACCCATTTTTTTTTAAATTTTGACAGGTCGGGGGTCATAAAAAATTACAAAACGTTAACCAAAAATTCGAAAATAAACCAATAATGCAGCTAGATAGATATTTTAATAACAAATTCAGAGAGGTATTCCACCTTTAAGTCGGGTAAAAATTTCAAAAGTTATGGGCTAAGCAGTGCTGGGTTCTGGTCACTTTTCTGCAAACCCATTTTTTGGAAATTTTGACAGGTCGGGGGTCATAAAAATTACAAAATATTGACCAAAAATTAGAAAATAAACCAATTGTTTTTTTAAATTTTTTTAATCGGGTAAAAATTTCAAGAGTTATGGGCTAAGCAGTGCTGGGATCTGGTCACTTTTCTGGAAACCCATTTTTTGCAAATTTTGACAGGTCGGGGGTCATAAGGTGATGCAGCTAGATAGATATTTTAAAAACAAATTCAGAGAGGTATTCCACCTTTAAGTCGGGTAAAAATTTCAAAAGTTATGGGCTAAGCAGTGCTGGGTTCTGGTCACTTTTCTGCAAACCCATTTTTTGCAAATTTTGACAGGTCGGGGGTCATAAAAATTAAAAATTTGACCAAAAATTGTGAACAATAATGCAGCTAGATAGATATTTTAAAAACAAATTCAGAGAGGTATTCCACTTTTAAATCGGGTAAAAATTTCAAAAGTTATGGGCTAAGCAGTGCTGGGATCTGGTCACTTTTCTGGAAACCCATTTTTTGCAAATTTTGACAGGTTGGGGGTCATAAAAAATTACAAAATATTGACCAAAAATTCGAAAATAAACCAATAATGCAGCTAGATAGATATTTTAATAACAAATTCAGAGAGGTATTCCACTTTTAAATCGGGTAAAAATTTCAAAAGTTATGGGCTAAGCAGTGCTGGGATCTGGTCACTTTTCTGCAAACCCATTTTTTGCAAATTTTGACAGGTCGGGGGTCATAAAAAATTACAAAATATTGACCAAAAATTCGAAAATAAACCAATGATGCAGCTAGATAGATATTTTAATAACAAATTCAGAGAGGTATTCCACCTTTAAGTCGGGTAAAAATTTCAAAAGTTATGGGCTAAGCAGTGCTGGGTTCTGGTCACTTTTCTGCAAACCCATTTTTTGCAAATTTTGACAGGTCGGGGGTCATAAAAAATTACAAAATATTGACCAAAAATTAGAAAATAAACCAATTGCGCTAGATAGATATTTTAATAAAAATTAGGGGGTTTTAATCGGGTAAAAATTTCAAGAGTTATGGGCTAAGCAGTGCTGGGATCTGGTCACTTTTCTGCAAACCCATTTTTTGCAAATTTTGACAGGTCGGGGGTCATAAAGGTGATGCAGCTAGATAGATATTTTAAAAACAAATTCAGAGAGGTATTCCACTTTTAAATCGGGTAAAAATTTCAAAAGTTATGGGCTAAGCAGTGCTGGGATCTGGTCACTTTTCTGCAAACCCATTTTTTTGCAAATTTTGACAGGTTGGGGTCATAAAAATTACAAAATATTGACCAAAAATTCGAAAATAAACCAATAATGCAGCTAGATAGATATTCTAATAACAAATTCAGAGGGGTATTCCACTTTTAAATCGGGTAAAAATTTCAAAAGTTATGGGCTGAGCAGTGCTGGGATCTGGTCACTTTTCTGGAAACCCATTTTTTTTTGCAAATTTTGACAGGTCGGGGGTCATAAAAAATTACAAAATATTGACCAAAAATTCGAAAATAAACCAATAATGCAGCTAGATAGATATTTTAATAACAAATTCAGAGAGGTATTCCACTTTTAAATCGGGTAAAAATTTCAAAAGTTATGGGCTAAGCAGTGCTGGGATCTGGTCACTTTTCTGCAAACCCATTTTTTTGCAAATTTTGACAGGTCGGGGGTCATAAAAAATTACAAAATATTAACCAAAAAATCGAAAATAAACCAATGATGCAGCTAGATAGATATTTTAATAACAAATTCAGAGAGGTATTCCACTTTTAAATCGGGTAAAAATTTCAAAAGTTATGGGCTAAGCAGTGCTGGGATCTGGTCACTTTTCTGCAAACCCATTTTTTGCAAATTTTGACAGGTCGGGGGTCATAAAAAGTTACAAAATATTGACCAAAAATTCAAAAATAAACCAATGATGCAGCTAGATAGATATTTTAATAACAAATTCAGAGAGGTATTCCACTTTTAAATCGGGTAAAAATTTCAAAAGTTATGGGCTAAGCAGTGCTGGGATCTGGTCACTTTTCTGCAAACCCATTTTTTGCAAATTTTGACAGGTCGGGGGTCATAAAAAATTACAAAATATTGACCAAAAATTCAAAAATAAACCAATAATGCAGCTAGATAGATATTTTAATAACAAATTCAGAGAGGTATTCCACTTTTAAATCGGGTAAAAATTTCAAAAGTTATGGGCTAAGCAGTGCTGGGATCTGGTCACTTTTCTGCAAACCCATTTTTTTGCAAATTTTGACAGGTCGGGGGTCATAAAAAATTACAAAATATTGACCAAAAATTCGAAAATAAACCAATAATGCAGCTAGATAGATATTTTAATAACAAATTCAGAGGGGTATTCCACTTTTAAATCGGGTAAAAATTTCAAAAGTTATGGGCTAAGCAGTGCTGGGATCTGGTCACTTTTCTGCAAACCCATTTTTTTTGCAAATTTTGACAGGTCGGGGGTCATAAAAAATTACAAAATATTGACCAAAAATTCGAAAATAAACCAATAATGCAGCTAGATAGATATTTTAATAACAAATTCAGAGAGGTATTCCACTTTTAAATCGGGTAAAAATTTCAAAAGTTATGGGCTAAGCAGTGCTGGGATCTGGTCACTTTTCTGCAAACCCATTTTTTGCAAATTTTGACAGGTCGGGGGTCATAAAAAATTACAAAATATTAACCAAAAATTCGAAAATAAACCAATAATGCAGCTAGATAGATATTTTAATAACAAATTCAGAGAGGTATTCCACTTTTAAATCGGGTAAAAATTTCAAAAGTTATGGGCTAAGCAGTGCTGGGATCTGGTCACTTTTCTGCAAACCCATTTTTTTTTGCAAATTTTGACAGGTCGGGGGTCATAAAAAATTACAAAATATTAACCAAAAATGCAAAAATAAACCAATAATGCAGCTAGATAGATATTTTAATAACAAATTCAGAGAGGTATTCCACTTTTAAATCGGGTAAAAATTTCAAAAGTTATGGGCTAAGCAGTGCTGGGATCTGGTCACTTTTCTGCAAACCCATTTTTTTGCAAATTTTGACAGGTCGGGGGTCATAAAAAATTACAAAATATTGACCAAAAATTCGAAAATAAACCAATAATGCAGCTAGATAGATATTCTAATAACAAATTCAG
>NW_025064612.1:0-39309 GCF_018152265.1 Drosophila ficusphila
AGAGAGGTATTCCACTTTTAAATCGGGTAAAAATTTCAAAAGTTTGGGCTAAGCAGTGCTGGGATCTGGTCACTTTTCTGCAAACCCATTTTTGCAAATTTTGACAGGTCGGGGGTCATAAAAAATTACAAAATATTGACCAAAAATTCGAAAATAAACCAATAATGCAGCTAGATAGATATTTTAACAACAAATTCAGAGAGGTATTCCACTTTAAATCGGGTAAAAATTTCAAAAGTTTGGGCTAAGCAGTGCTGGATCTTGTCACTTTTCTGCAAACCCATTTTTTGCAAATTTTGACAGGTCGGGGGTCATAAAAAATTAAAAAATATGGACCAAAAATCTCGAAAATAAACCAATAATGCAGCTAGATAGATATTTTAACAACAAATTCAGAGAGGTATTCCACTTTTAAATCGGGTAAAAATTTCAAAAGTTATGGGCTAAGCAGTGCTGGATCTGGTCACTTTTCTGCAAACCCATTTTTTGCAAATTTTGACAGGTCGGGGGTCATAAAAAATTACAAAATATTGACCAAAAATTCGAAAATAAACCAATAATGCAGCTAGATAGATATTCGAATAACAAATTCAGAGAGGTATTCCACTTTTAAATCGGGTAAAAATTTCAAAAGTTTGGGCTAAGCAGTGCTGGGATCTGGTCACTTTTCTGCAAACCCATTTTTTTGCAAATTTTGACAGGTCGGGGGTCATAAAAAATGACGAAACATTGACCAAAAATTCGAAATTAAACCAATGATGTAGCTAGATAGATATTTTAATAACAAATTCAGAGAGGCATTCCACTTTTAAATCGGGTAAAAATTTCAAAAGTTATGGGATAAGCAGTGCTGGGATCTGGTCAGTTTTCTGCAAACCCATTTTTTTGCAAATTTTGACAGGTCCGGGGTCATAAAAAATTACAAAATATTGACCAAAAAATTCGAAAATAAACCAATAATGCAGCTAGATAGATATTTTAACAACAAATTCAGAGAGGTATTCCACTTTTAAATCGGGTAAAAATTTCAAAAGTTTGGGCTAAGCAGTGCTGGGATCTTGTCACTTTTCTGCAAACCCATTTTTTGCAAATTTTGACAGGTCGGGGGTCATAAAAAATTAAAAAATATGGACCAAAAATTCGAAAATAAACCAATAATGCAGCTAGATAGATATTTTAACAACAAATTCAGAGAGGTATTCCACTTTTAAATCGGGTAAAAATTTCAAAAGTTATGGGCTAAGCAGTGCTGGGATCTGGTCACTTTTCTGCAAACCCATTTTTTGCAAATTTTGACAGGTCGGGGGTCATAAAAAATTAAAAAATATTGACCAAAAATTCGAAAATAAACCAATAATGCAGCTGGATAGATATTTTAATATCAAATTCAGAGAGGTATTCCACTTTTAAATCGGGTAAAAATTTCAAAAGGTTTGGGATAAGCAGTGCTGGGATCTGGTCACTTTTCTGCAAACCCATTTTTGCAAATTTTGACAGGTCGGGGGTCATAAAAAAATTAAAAATATTGACCAAAAATTCGAAAATAAACCAATGATGTAGCTAGATAGATATTTTAATAACAAATTCAGAGAGGCATTCCACTTTTAAATCGGGTAAAAATTTCAAAAGTTATGGGATAAGCAGTGCTGGGATCTGGTCACTTTTCTGCAAACCCATTTTTTTGCAAATTTTGACAGGTCGGGGGTCATAAAAAATTACAAAATATTGACCAAAAATTCGAAAATAAACCAATAATGCAGCTAGATAGATATTTTAACAACAAATTCAGAGAGGTATTCCACTTTTAAATCGGGTAAAAATTTCAAAAGTTTGCGCTAAGCAGTGCTGGGATCTGGTCACTTTTCTGCAAACCCATTTTTTGCAAATTTTGACAGGTCGGGGGTCATAAAAAACTACAAAATATTGACCAAAAATTCGAAAATAAACCAATAATGCAGCTAGATAGATATTTTAATAACAAATTCAGAGAGGTATTCCACTTTTAAATCGGGTAAAAATTTCAAAAGTTATGGGCTAAGCAGTGCTGGGATCTGGTCACTTTTCTGCAAACCCATTTTTTGCAAATTTTGACAGGTCGGGGGTCATAAAAAATTACAAAATATTGACCAAAAATTCGAAAATAAACCAATAATGCAGCTAGATAGATATTTTAATAACAAATTCAGAGAGGTATTCCACTTTTAAATCGGGTAAAAATTTCAAAAGTTTGGGCTAAGCAGTGCTGGGATCTGGTCACTTTTCTGCAAACCCATTTTTTGCAAATTTTGACAGGTCGGGGGTCATAAAAAACTACAAAATATTGACCAAAAATTCGAAAATAAACCAATAATGCAGCTAGATAGATATTTTAATAACAAATTCAGAGAGGTATTCCACTTTTAAATCGGGTAAAAATTTCAAAAGTTATGGGCTAAGCAGTGCTGGGATCTGGTCACTTTTCTGCAAACCCATTTTTTGCAAATTTTGACAGGTCGGGGGTCATAAAAAATGACAAAATATTGACCAAAAATTCGAAAATAAACCAATAATGTAGCTAGATAGATATTTTAATAACAAATTCAGAGAGGTATTCCACTTTTAAATCAGGTTAAAAATTTGAAAAATGAAATTTTTTTTTTTTCATAATTGTACTATATACCTGTGAAATAGTATAAAATAAGCCCGGGTAGCAAGGCCGAGGGATGGGAGTCTGGTCAGTTTTAAAACTTTAAACCGATTTTTTTGCAACAGTTTTTTGACATGGATGACACTCTCATTTCAAAACTATGGCACTTATCGATTTGAACCAAACGGCATTTTACTCTTAATATGTCTGGCTATGGCCGGTACCAGAATCAGAAATATTCATTATTTTTAAAAAAGTTATAAACAATTATAAGTGAAAAAGGGTTAAAAAAATCAAAAGTCCGCCATTTTTTATTTTTCATGGAAAATTTTCATTCTGGTCGGCCATAGCTACTTCGATGCAGACACGAAACTATTTTGGTTTTTGCATTCAGATAATTATTTTTCAAGTAATCGTGTCATCCATCTACAATCGGACGAGTTTCAGCAGCCATTTTTAGGACCGCCATTTTGAAAAAATTTTAATTTTTTTTAGGTAATTTCATAACATACTTTCAAAATATATAACAAAAATTGAATACTCAACCATTTTTTGTTATGCAAAATAGAAATTATTAACAAAAAATTTCAGAGGAATTCCCTGGCTTTAAATCGGGTAAAAATTTCAAAAGTTATGGGCTAAGCAGTGCTGGGATCTGGTCACTTTTCTGCAAACCCATTTTTTGCAAATTTTGACAGGTCGGGGGTCATAAAAAATTACAAAATATTGACCAAAAATTCGAAAATAAACCAATAATGCAGCTAGATAGATATTTTAACAACAAATTCAGAGAGGTATTCCACTTTTAAATCGGGTAAAAATTTCAAAAGTTATGGGCTAAGCAGTGCTGGGATCTGGTCACTTTTCTGCAAACCCATTTTTTGCAAATTTTGACAGGTCGGGGGCCATAAAAAATTACAAAATATTGACCAAAAATTCGAAAATAAACCAATAATGCAGCTAGATAGATATTTTAACAACAAATTCAGAGAGGTATTCCACTTTTAAATCGGGTAAAAATTTCAAAAGTTATGGGCTAAGCAGTGCTGGGATCTGGTCACTTTTCTGCAAACCCATTTTTTGCAAATTTTGACAGGTCGGGGGTCATAAAAAATTAAAAAATATTGACCAAAAATTCGAAAATAAACCAATAATGCAGCTAGATAGATATTTTAATATCAAATTCAGAGAGGTATTCCACTTTTAAATCGGGTAAAAATTTCAAAAGGTTTGGGATAAGCAGTGCTGGGATCTGGTCACTTTTCTGCAAACCCATTTTTTGCAAATTTTAACAAGTCGGGGGTCATAAAAAACTACAAAATATTGATCAAAAATTCGAAAATAAACCAATGATGTAGCTAGATAGATATTTTAATAACAAATTCAGAGAGGCATTCCACTTTTAAATCGGGTAAAAATTTCAAAAGTTATGGGATAAGCTTAAAAAAAAAAAAAAAAAAGTGCTGGGATCTGGTCACTTTTCTGCAAACCCATTTTTTTTGCAAATTTTGACAGGTCGGGGTCATAAAAAATTACAAAATATTGACCAAAAATTCGAAAATAAACCAATAATGCAGCTAGATAGATATTTTAATATCAAATTCAGAGAGGTATTCCACTTTTAAATCGGGTAAAAATTTCAAAAGGTTTGGGATAAGCAGTGCTGGGATCTGGTCACTTTTCTGCAAACCCATTTTTTTGCAAATTTTGACAGGTCGGGGGTCATAAAAAATTAAAAAATATTGACCAAAAATTCGAAAATAAACCAATGATGTAGCTAGATAGATATTTTAATAACAAATTCAGAGAGGCATTCCACTTTTAAATCGGGTAAAAATTTCAAAAGTTATGGGATAAGCAGTGCTGGGATCTGGTCACTTTTCTGCAAACCCATTTTTTTGCAAATTTTGACAGGTCGGGGGTCATAAAAAATTACAAAATATTGACCAAAAATTCGAAAATAAACCAATAATGCAGCTAGATAGATATTTTAACAACAAATTCAGAGAGGTATTCCACTTTTAAATCGGGTAAAAATTTCAAAAGTTTGGGCTAAGCAGTGCTGGGATCTGGTCACTTTTCTGCAAACCCATTTTTTGCAAATTTTGACAGGTCGGGGGTCATAAAAAACTACAAAATATTGACCAAAAATTCGAAAATAAACCAATAATGCAGCTAGATAGATATTTTAATAACAAATTCAGAGAGGTATTCCACTTTTAAATCGGGTAAAAATTTCAAAAGTTTGGGCTAAGCAGTGCTGGGATCTGGTCACTTTTCTGCAAACCCATTTTTTGCAAATTTTGACAAGTCGGGGGTCATAAAAAATTACAAAATATTGACCAAAAATTCGAAAATAAACCAATAATGCAGCTAGATAGATATTTTAATAACAAATTCAGAGAGGTATTCCACTTTTAAATCGGGTAAAAATTTCAAAAGTTTGGGCTAAGCAGTGCTGGGATCTGGTCACTTTTCTGCAAACCCATTTTTTGCAAATTTTGACAGGTCGGGGGTCATAAAAAATTACAAAATATTGACCAAAAATTCGAAAATAAACCAATAATGCAGCTAGATAGATATTTTAATAACAAATTCAGAGAGGTATTCCACTTTTAAATCGGGTAAAAATTTCAAAAGTTTGGGCTAAGCAGTGCTGGGATCTGGTCACTTTTCTGCAAACCCATTTTTTGCAAATTTTGACAGGTCGGGGGTCATAAAAAATTACAAAATATTGACCAAAAATTCGAAAATAAACCAATAATGCAGCTAGATAGATATTTTAACAACAAATTCAGAGAGGTATTCCACTTTTAAATCGGGTAAAAATTTCAAAAGTTAAGGGCTAAGCAGTGCTGGGATCTGGTCACTTTTCTGCAAACCCATTTTTTTGCAAATTTTGACAGGTCGGGGGTCATAAAAAATTACAAAATATTGACCAAAAATTCGAAAATAAACCAATAATGCAGCTAGATAGATATTTTAACAACAAATTCAGAGAGGTATTCCACTTTTAAATCGGGTAAAAATTTCAAAAGTTTGGGCTAAGCAGTGCTGGGATCTGGTCACTTTTCTGCAAACCCATTTTTTGCAAATTTTGACAGGTCGGGGGTCATAAAAAATTACAAAATATTGACCAAAAATTCGAAAATAAACCAATAATGCAGCTAGATAGATATTTTAACAACAAATTCAGAGAGGTATTCCACTTTTAAATCGGGTAAAAATTTCAAAAGTTTGGGCTAAGCAGTGCTGGGATCTTGTCACTTTTCTGCAAACCCATTTTTTGCAAATTTTGACAGGTCGGGGGTCATAAAAAATTAAAAAATATGGACCAAAAATTCGAAAATAAACCAATAATGCAGCTAGATAGATATTTTAACAACAAATTCAGAGAGGTATTCCACTTTTAAATCGGGTAAAAATTTCAAAAGTTATGGGCTAAGCAGTGCTGGGATCTGGTCACTTTTCTGGAAACCCATTTTTTGCAAATTTTGACAGGTCGGGGGTCATAAAAAATTAAAAAATATTGACCAAAAATTCGAAAATAAACCAATAATGCAGCTGGATAGATATTTTAATAACAAATTCAGAGAGGTATTCCACTTTTAAATCGGGTAAAAATTTCAAAAGGTTTGGGCTAAGCAGTGCTGGGATCTGGTCACTTTTCTGCAAACCCATTTTTTGCAAATTTTAACAGGTCGGGGGTCATAAAAAACTACAAAATATTGACCAAAAATTCGAAAATAAACCAATGATGTAGCTAGATAGATATTTTAATAACAAATTCAGAGAGGTATTCCACTTTTAAATCGGGTAAAAATTTCAAAAGTTTGGGCTAAGCAGTGCTGGGATCTGGTCACTTTTCTGCAAACCCATTTTTTGCAAATTTTGACAGGTCGGGGGTCATAAAAAACTACAAACTATTGACCAAAAATTCGAAAATAAACCAATAATGCAGCTAGATAGATATTTTAATAACAAATTCAGAGAGGTATTCCACTTTTAAATCGGGTAAAAATTTCAAAAGTTTGGGCTAAGCAGTGCTGGGATCTGGTCACTTTTCTGCAAACCCATTTTTTGCAAATTTTGACAGGTCGGGGGTCATAAAAAATTACAAAATATTGACCAAAAATTCGAAAATAAACCAATAATGCAGCTAGATAGATATTTTAATAACAAATTCAGAGAGGTATTCCACTTTTAAATCGGGTAAAAATTTCAAAAGTTTGGGCTAAGCAGTGCTGGGATCTGGTCACTTTTCTGCAAACCCATTTTTTGCAAATTTTGACAGGTCGGGGGTCATAAAAAATGACGAAATATTGACCAAAAATTCGAAAATAAACCATTAATGCAGCTAGATAGATATTCGAATAACAAATTCAGAGAGGTATTCCACTTTTAAATCGGGTAAAAATTTCAAAAGTTTGGGCTAAGCAGTGCTGGGATCTGGTCACTTTTCTGCAAACCCATTTTTTTGCAAATTTTGACAGGTCGGGGGTCATAAAAAATTACAAAATATTGACCAAAAATTCGAAAATAAACCAATAATGCAGCTAGATAGATATTTTAACAACAAATTCAGAGAGGTATTCCACTTTTAAATCGGGTAAAAATTTCAAAAGTTAGGGCTAAGCAGTGCTGGGATCTGGTCACTTTTCTGCAAACCCATTTTTTGCAAATTTTGACAGGTCGGTGGTCATAAAAAATTACAAAATATTGACCAAAAATTCGAAAATAAACCAATAATGCAGCTAGATAGATATTTTAACAACAAATTCAGAGAGGTATTCCACTTTTAAATCGGGTAAAAATTTCAAAAGTTATGGGCTAAGCAGTGCTGGGATCTGGTCACTTTTCTGCAAACCCATTTTTTGCAAATTTTGACAGGTCGGGGGTCATAAAAAATTACAAAATATTGACCAAAAATTCGAAAATAAACCATTAATGCAGCTAGATAGATATTCGAATAACAAATTCAGAGAGGTATTCCACTTTTAAATCGGGTAAAAATTTCAAAAGTTTGGGCTAAGCAGTGCTGGGATCTTGTCACTTTTCTGCAAACCCATTTTTTGCAAATTTTGACAGGTCGGTGGTCATAAAAAATTACAAAATATTGACCAAAAATTCGAAAATAAACCAATAATGCAGCTAGATAGATATTTTAACAACAAATTCAGAGAGGTATTCCACTTTTAAATCGGGTAAAAATTTCAAAAGTTTGGGCTAAGCAGTGCTGGGATCTGGTCACTTTTCTGCAAACCCATTTTTTGCAAATTTTGACAGGTCGGGGGTCATAAAAAATTACAAAATATTGACCAAAAATTCGAAAATAAACCAATAATGCAGCTAGATAGATATTTTAATAACAAATTCAGAGAGGTATTCCACTTTTAAATCGGGTAAAAATTTCAAAAGTTTGGGCTAAGCAGTGCTGGGATCTGGTCACTTTTCTGCAAACCCATTTTTTGCAAATTTTGACAGGTCGGGGGTCATAAAAAATGACGAAATATTGACCAAAAATTCGAAAATAAACCATTAATGCAGCTAGATAGATATTCGAATAACAAATTCAGAGAGGTATTCCACTTTTAAATCGGGTAAAAATTTCAAAAGTTTGGGCTAAGCAGTGCTGGGATCTGGTCACTTTTCTGCAAACCCATTTTTTTGCAAATTTTGACAGGTCGGGGGTCATAAAAAATTACAAAATATTGACCAAAAATTCGAAAATAAACCAATAATGCAGCTAGATAGATATTTTAATAACAAATTCAGAGAGGTATTCCACTTTTAAATCGGGTAAAAATTTCAAAAGTTTGGGCTAAGCAGTGCTGGGATCTGGTCACTTTTCTGCAAACCCATTTTTTGCAAATTTTGACAGGTCGGGGGTCATAAAAAATTACAAAATATTGACCAAAAATTCGAAAATAAACCAATAATGCAGCTAGATAGATATTTTAACAACAAATTCAGAGAGGTATTCCACTTTTAAATCGGGTAAAAATTTCAAAAGTTATGGGCTAAGCAGTGCTGGGATCTGGTCACTTTTCTGCAAACCCATTTTTTGCAAATTTTGACAGGTCGGGGGTCATAAAAAATTACAAAATATTGACCAAAAATTCGAAAATAAACCAATAATGCAGCTAGATAGATATTTTAACAACAAATTCAGAGAGGTATTCCACTTTTAAATCGGGTAAAAATTTCAAAAGTTTGGGCTAAGCAGTGCTGGGATCTGGTCACTTTTCTGCAAACCCATTTTTTGCAAATTTTGACAGGTCGGGGGTCATAAAAAACTACAAAATATTGACCAAAAATTCGAACATAAACCAATAATGCAGCTAGATAGATATTCGAATAACAAATTCAAAGAGGTATTCCACTTTTAAATCGGGTAAAAATTTCAAAAGTTTGGGCTAAGCAGTGCTGGGATCTGGTCACTTTTCTGCAAACCCATTTTTTGCAAATTTTAACAGGTCGGGGGTCATAAAAAATGACAAAACATTGACCAAAAATTCGAAAATAAACCAATAATGTAGCTAGATAGATATTTTAATAACAAATTCAGAGAGGTATTCCACTTTTAAATCGGGTAAAAATTTCAAAAGTTTTGGGCTAAGCAGTGCTGGGATCTGGTCACTTTTCTGCAAACCCATTTTTTTGCAAATTTTGACTGGTCGGGGGTCATAAAAAATTACAAAATATTGACCAAAAATTCGAAAATAAACCAATAATGCAGCTAGATAGATATTTTAACAACAAATTCAGAGAGGTATTCCACTTTTAAATCGGGTAAAAATTTCAAAAGTTTGGGCTAAGCAGTGCTGGGATCTTGTCACTTTTCTGCAAACCCATTTTTTGCAAATTTTGACAGGTCGGGGGTCATAAAAAATTACAAAATATTGACCAAAAATTCGAAAATAAACCAATAATGCAGCTAGATAGATATTTGAATAACAAATTCAGAGAGGTATTCCACTTTTAAATCGGGTAAAAATTTCAAAAGTTATGGGATAAGCAGTGCTGGGATCTGGTCACTTTTCTGCAAACCCATTTTTTGCAAATTTTGACAGGTCGGGGGTCATAAAAAATTACAAAATATTGACCAAAAATTCGAAAATAAACCAATAATGCAGCTAGATAGATATTTGAATAACAAATTCAGAGAGGTATTCCACTTTTAAATCGGGTAAAAATTTCAAAAGTTATGGGCTAAGCAGTGCTGGGATCTGGTCACTTTTCTGCAAACCCATTTTTTGCAAATTTTGACAGGTCGGGGGTCATAAAAAATTTCAAAATATTGACCAAAAATTCGAAAATAAACCAATAATGCAGCTAGATAGATATATTAATAGCAAATTCAGAGAGGTATTCCACTTTTAAATCGGGTAAAAATTTCAAAAGGTTTGGGATAAGCAGTGCTGGGATCTGGTCACTTTTCTGCAAACCCATTTTTTGCAAATTTTGACAAGTCGGGGGTCATAAAAAACTACAAAATATTGACCAAAAATTCGAAAATAAACCAATAATGCAGCTAGATAGATATTTTAACAACAAATTCAGAGAGGTATTCCACTTTTAAATCGGGTAAAAATTTCAAAAGTTTGGGCTAAGCAGTGCTGGGATCTGGTCACTTTTCTGCAAACCCATTTTTTGCAAATTTTGACAGGTGGGGTCATAAAAATTTACAAAATATTGACCAAAAATTCGAAAATAAACCAATAATGCAGCTAGATAGATATTTTAACAACAAATTCAGAGAGGTATTCCACTTTTAAATCGGGTAAAAATTTCAAAAGTTTGGGCTAAGCAGTGCTGGGATCTGGTCACTTTTCTGCAAACCCATTTTTTGCAAATTTTGACAGGTCGGGGTTCATAAAAAATGACGAAACATTGAGCAAAAATTCGAAAATAAACCAATGATGTAGCTAGATAGATATTTTAATAACAAATTCAGAGAGGCATTCCACTTTTAAATCGGGTAAAAATTTCAAAAGTTATGGGATAAGCAGTGCTGGGATCTGGTCACTTTTCTGCAAACCCATTTTTTTGCAAATTTTGACTGGTCGGGGGTCATAAAAAATTACAAAATATTGACCAAAAATTCGAAAATAAACCAATAATGCAGCTAGATAGATATTTTAACAACAAATTCAGAGAGGTATTCCACTTTTAAATCGGGTAAAAATTTCAAAAGTTTGGGCTAAGCAGTGCTGGGATCTGGTCACTTTTCTGCAAACCCATTTTTTGCAAATTTTGACAGGTCGGGGGTCATAAAAAATTACAAAATATTGACCAAAAATTCGAAAATAAACCAATAATGCAGCTAGATAGATATTCGAATAACAAATTCAGAGAGGTATTCCACTTTTAAATCGGGTAAAAATTTCAAAAGTTATGGGCTAAACAGTGCTGGGATCTGGTCACTTTTCTGCAAACCCATTTTTTGCAAATTTTGACAGGTCGGGGGTCATAAAAAATTAAAAAATATTGACCAAAAATTCGAAAATAAACCAATAATGCAGCTAGATAGATATTTTAATAGCAAATTCAGAGAGGTATTCCACTTTTAAATCGGGTAAAAATTTCAAAAGGTTTGGGATAAGCAGTGCTGGGATCTGGTCACTTTTCTGCAAACCCATTTTTTGCAAATTTTGACAAGTCGGGGGTCATAAAAAACTACAAAATATTGACCAAAAATTCGAAAATAAACCAATAATGCAGCTAGATAGATATTTTAACAACAAATTCAGAGAGGTATTCCACTTTTAAATCGGGTAAAAATTTCAAAAGGTTTGGGCTAAGCAGTGCTGGGATCTGGTCACTTTTCTGCAAACCCATTTTTTGCAAATTTTGACAGGGGGGTCATAAAAATTTACAAAATATTGACCAAAAATTCGAAAATAAACCAATAATGCAGCTAGATAGATATTTTAACAACAAATTCAGAGAGGTATTCCACTTTTAAATCGGGTAAAAATTTCAAAAGTTATGGGCTAAGCACTGCTGGGATCTGATCACTTTTCTGCAAACCCATTTTTTGCAAATTTTGACAGGTCGGTGGTCATAAAAAATTACGAAACATTGACCAAAAATTCGAAAATAAACCAATGATGTAGCTAGATAGACATTTTAATAACAAATTCAGAGAGGTATTCCACTTTTAAATCGGGTAAAAATTTCAAAAGTTATGGGATAAGCAGTGCTGGGATCTGGTCACTTTTCTGCAAACCCATTTTTTTGCAAATTTTGACAGGTCGGGGGTCATAAAAAATTACAAAATATTGACCAAAAATTCGAAAATAAACCAATAATGCAGCTAGATAGATATTTTAACAACAATTTCAGAGAGGTATTCCACTTTTAAATCGGGTAAAAATTTCAAAAGTTATGGGCTAAGCAGTGCTGGGATCTGGTCACTTTTCTGCAAACCCATTTTTTGCAAATTTTAACAAGTCGGGGGTCATAAAAAACTACAAAATATTGACCAAAAATTCGAAAATAAACCAATAATGCAGCTAGATAGATATTTTAACAACAATTTCAGAGAGGTATTCCACTTTTAAATCGGGTAAAAATTTCAAAAGTTATGGGCTAAGCAGTGCTGGGATCTGGTCACTTTTCTGCAAACCCATTTTTTGCAAATTTTGACAAGTCGGGGGTCATAAAAAACTACAAAATATTGACCAAAAATTCGAAAATAAACCAATAATGCAGCTAGATAGATATTTTAACAACAAATTCAGAGAGGTATTCCACTTTTAAATCGGGTAAAAATTTCAAAAGTTTGGGCTAAGCAGTGCTGGGATCTGGTCACTTTTCTGCAAACCCATTTTTTGCAAATTTTGACAGGGGGGTCATAAAAATTTACAAAATATTGACCAAAAATTCGAAAATAAACCAATAATGCAGCTAGATAGATATTTTAACAACAAATTCAGAGAGGTATTCCACTTTTAAATCGGGTAAAAATTTCAAAAGTTATGGGCTAAGCAGTGCTGGGATCTGATCACTTTTCTGCAAACCCATTTTTTGCAAATTTTGACAGGTCGGGGGTCATAAAAAATGACGAAACATTGACCAAAAATTCGAAAATAAACCAATGATGTAGCTAAATAGACATTTTAATAACAAATTCAGAGAGGTATTCCACTTTTAAATCGGGTAAAAATTTCAAAAGTTATGGGATAAGCAGTGCTGGGATCTGGTCACTTTTCTGCAAACCCATTTTTTTGCAAGTTTTGACAGGTCGGGGGTCATAAAAAATTACAAAATATTGACCAAAAATTCGAAAATAAACCAATAATGCAGCTAGATAGATATTTTAACAACAAATTCAGAGAGGTATTCCACTTTTAAATCGGGTAAAAATTTCAAAAGTTATGGGCTAAGCAGTGCTGGGATCTTGTCACTTTTCTGCAAACCCATTTTTTGCAAATTTTGACAGGTCGGGGGTCATAAAAAATTACAAAATATTGACCAAAAATTCGAAAATAAACCAATAATGCAGCTAGATAGATATTTTAACAACAAATTCAGAGAGGTATTCCACTTTTAAATCGGGTAAAAATTTCAAAAGTTAAGGGCTAAGCAGTGCTGGGATCTGGTCACTTTTCTGCAAACCCATTTTTTGCAAATTTTGACAGGTCGGGGGTCATAAAAAATTAAAAAATATGGACCAAAAATTCGAAAATAAACCAATAATGCAGCTAGATAGATATTTTAATAGCAAATTCAGAGAGGTATTCCACTTTTAAATCGGGTAAAAATTTCAAAAGGTTTGGGATAAGCAGTGCTGGGATCTGGTCACTTTTCTGCAAACCCATTTTTTGCAAATTTTGACAGGTCGGGGGTCATAAAAAATGACGAAACATTGACCAAAAATTCGAAAATAAACCAATGATGTAGC
This sequence comes from Drosophila ficusphila, assembly GCF_018152265.1. Lineage (NCBI taxonomy): Eukaryota > Metazoa > Arthropoda > Insecta > Diptera > Drosophilidae > Drosophila > Drosophila ficusphila. The sequence goes on from NW_025064612.1 coordinate 13,536, forward strand.
TAGATAGATATTTTAATAACAAATTCAGAGAGGTATTCCACTTTTAAATCGGGTAAAAATTTCAAAAGTTATGGGATAAGCAGTGCTGGGATCTGGTCACTTTTCTGCAAACCCATTTTTTGCAAATTTTGACAGGTCGGGGGTCATAAAAAATTACAAAATATTGACCAAAAATTCGAAAATAAACCAATAATGCAGCTAGATAGATATTTTAATAGCAAATTCAGAGAGGTATTCCACTTTTAAATCGGGTAAAAATTTCAAAAGGTTTGGGATAAGCAGTGCTGGGATCTGGTCACTTTTCTGCAAACCCATTTTTTGCAAATTTTGACAGGTCGGGGGTCATAAAAAATGACGAAACATTGACCAAAAATTCGAAAATAAACCAATGATGTAGCTAGATAGATATTTTAATAACAAATTCAGAGAGGTATTCCACTTTTAAATCGGGTAAAAATTTCAAAAGTTATGGGATAAGCAGTGCTGGGATCTGGTCACTTTTCTGCAAACCCATTTTTTGCAAATTTTGACAGGTCGGGGGTCATAAAAAATTACAAAATATTGACCAAAAATTCGAAAATAAACCAATAATGCAGCTAGATAGATATTTTAACAACAAATTCAGAGAGGTATTCCACTTTTAAATCGGGTAAAAATTTCAAAAGTTTGGGCTAAGCAGTGTTGGGATCTTGTCACTTTTCTTCAAACCCATTTTTTGCAAATTTTGACAGGTCGGGGGTCATAAAAAATTACAAAATATTGACCAAAAATTCGAAAATAAACCAATAATGCAGCTAGATAGATATTCAAATAACAAATTCAGAGAGGTATTCCACTTTTAAATCGGGTAAGAATTTCAAAAGTTATGGGCTAAGCAGTGCTGGGATCTGGTCACTTTTCTGCAAACCCATTTTTTGCAAATTTTGACAGGTCGGGGGTCATAAAAAATTACAAAATATTGACCAAAAATTCGAAAATAAACCAATAATGCAGCTAGATAGATATTTTAACAACAAATTCAGAGAGGTATTCCACTTTTAAATCGGGTAAAAATTTCAAAAGTTAAGGGCTAAGCAGTGCTGGGATCTGGTCACTTTTCTGCAAACCCATTTTTTGCAAATTTTGACAGGTCGGGGGTCATAAAAAATTAAAAAATATGGACCAAAAATTCGAAAATAAACCAATAATGCAGCTAGATAGATATTTTAATAGCAAATTCAGAGAGGTATTCCACTTTTAAATCGGGTAAAAATTTCAAAAGGTTTGGGATAAGCAGTGCTGGGATCTGGTCACTTTTCTGCAAACCCATTTTTTGCAAATTTTGACAGGTCGGGGGTCATAAAAAATGACGAAACATTGACCAAAAATTCGAAAATAAACCAATGATGTAGCTAGATAGATATTTTAATAACAAATTCAGAGAGGTATTCCACTTTTAAATCGGGTAAAAATTTCAAAAGTTATGGGATAAGCAGTGCTGGGATCTGGTCACTTTTCTGCAAACCCATTTTTTTGCAAATTTTGACAGGTCGGGGGTCATAAAAAATTACAAAATATTGACCAAAAATTCGAAAATAAACCAATAATGCAGCTAGATAGATATTTTAACAACAAATTCAGAGAGGTATTCCACTTTTAAATCGGGTAAAAATTTCAAAAGTTTGGGCTAAGCAGTGTTGGGATCTTGTCACTTTTCTGCAAACCCATTTTTTGCAAATTTTGACAGGTCGGGGGTCATAAAAAACTACAAAATATTGACCAAAAATTCGAAAATAAACCAATAATGCAGCTAGATTGATATTCGAATAACAAATTCAGAGAGGTATTCCACTTTTAAATCGGGTAAAAATTTCAAAAGTTATAGGCTAAGCAGTGCTGGGATCTGGTCACTTTTCTGCAAACCCATTTTTTTGCAAATTTTGACAGGTCGGGGGTCATAAAAAATGACGAAACATTGACCAAAAATTCGAAAATAAACCAATGATGTAGCTAGATAGACATTTTAATAACAAATTCAGAGAGGCATTCCACTTTTAAATCGGGTAAAAATTTCAAAAGGTTTGGGATAAGCAGTGCTGGGATCTGGTCACTTTTCTGCAAACCCATTTTTTGCAAATTTTGACAGGTCGGGGGGTCATAAAAAATGACGAAACATTGACCAAAAATTCGAAAATAAACCAATGATGTAGCTAGATAGACATTTTAATAACAAATTCAGAGAGGCATTCCACTTTTAAATCGGGTAAAAATTTCAAAAGTTATGGGATAAGCAGTGCTGGGATCTGGTCACTTTTCTGCAAACCCATTTTTTTGCAAATTTTGACAGGTCGGGGGTCATAAAAAAATTACAAAATATTGACCAAAAATTCGAAAATAAACCAATAATGCAGCTAGATAGATATTTTAACAACAAATTCAGAGAGGTATTCCACTTTTAAATCGGGTAAAAATTTCAAAAGTTTGGGCTAAGCAGTGCTGGGATCTTGTCACTTTTCTGCAAACCCATTTTTTGCAAATTTTGACAGGTCGGGGGTCATAAAAAACTACAAAATATTGACCAAAAATTCGAAAATAAACCAATAATGCAGCTAGATAGATATTTTAATAACAAATTCAGAGAGGTATTCCACTTTTAAATCGGGTAAAAATTTCAAAAGTTTGGGCTAAGCAGTGCTGGGTTCTGGTCACTTTTCTGCAAACCCATTTTTTGCAAATTTTGACAGGTCGGGGTTCATAAAAAATTACAAAATATTGACCAAAAATTCGAAAATAAACCAATAATGCAGCTAGATAGATATTTTAATAGCAAATTCAGAGAGGTATTCCACTTTTAAATCGGGTAAAAATTTCAAAAGGTTTGGGATAAGCAGTGCTGGGATCTGGTCACTTTTCTGCAAACCCATTTTTTGCAAATTTTAACAAGTCGGGGGTCATAAAAAACTACAAAATATTGACCAAAAATTCGAAAATAAACCAATGATGCAGCTAGATAGATATTTTAATAACAAATTCAGAGAGGTATTCCACTTTTAAATCGGGTAAAAATTTCAAAAGTTTGGGCTAAGCAGTGCTGGGATCTGGTCACTTTTCTGCAAACCCATTTTTTGCAAATTTTGACAGGTCGGGGGTCATAAAAAATGACGAAACATTGACCAAAAATTCGAAAATAAACCAATGATGTAGCTAGATAGACATTTTAATAACAAATTCAGAGAGGCATTCCACTTTTAAATCGGGTAAAAATTTCAAAAGTTATGGGATAAGCAGTGCTGGGATCTGGTCACTTTTCTGCAAACCCATTTTTTTTGCAAATTTTGACAGGTCGGGGGGTCATAAAAAAATTACAAAATATTGACCAAAAATTCGAAAATAAACCAATAATGCAGCTAGATAGATATTTTAACAACAAATTCAGAGAGGTATTCCACTTTTAAATCGGGTAAAAATTTCAAAAGTTTGGGCTAAGCAGTGCTGGGATCTTGTCACTTTTCTGCAAACCCATTTTTTGCAAATTTTGACAGGTCGGGGGTCATAAAAAACTACAAAATATTGACCAAAAATTCGAAAATAAACCAATAATGCAGCTAGATAGATATTTTAATAACAAATTCAGAGAGGTATTCCACTTTTAAATCGGGTAAAAATTTCAAAAGTTTGGGCTAAGCAGTGCTGGGTTCTGGTCACTTTTCTGCAAACCCATTTTTTGCAAATTTTGACAGGTCGGGGTTCATAAAAAATTACAAAATATTGACCAAAAATTCGAAAATAAACCAATAATGCAGCTAGATAGATATTTTAATAGCAAATTCAGAGAGGTATTCCACTTTTAAATCGGGTAAAAATTTCAAAAGGTTTGGGATAAGCAGTGCTGGGATCTGGTCACTTTTCTGCAAACCCATTTTTTGCAAATTTTAACAAGTCGGGGGTCATAAAAAACTACAAAATATTGACCAAAAATTCGAAAATAAACCAATAATGCAGCTAGATAGATATTTTAATAACAAATTCAGAGAGGTATTCCACTTTTAAATCGGGTAAAAATTTCAAAAGTTATGGGCTAAGCAGTGCTGGGATCTGGTCACTTTTCTGCAAACCCATTTTTTGCAAATTTTAACAAGTCGGGGGTCATAAAAAACTACAAAATATTGACCAAAAATTCGAAAATAAACCAATAATGCAGCTAGATAGTTATTCGAATAACAAATTCAGAGAGGTATTCCACTTTTAAATCGGGTAAAAATTTCAAAAGTTATGGGATAAGCAGTGCTGGGATCTGGTCACTTTTCTGCAAACCCATTTTTTGCAAATTTTGACAGGTCGGGGGTCATAAAAAATTACAAAATATTGACCAAAAATTCGAAAATAAACCAATAATGCAGCTAGATAGATATTTTAACAACAAATTCAGAGAGGTATTCCACTTTTAAATCGGGTAAAAATTTCAAAAGTTTGGGCTAAGCAGTGCTGGGATCTTGTCACTTTTCTGCAAACCCATTTTTTGCAAATTTTGACAGGTCGGGGGTCATAAAAAATTACAAAATATTGACCAAAAATTCGAAAATAAACCAATAATGCAGCTAGATAGATATTTTAACAACAAATTCAGAGAGGTATTCCACTTTTAAATCGGGTAAAAATTTCAAAAGTTTGGGCTAAGCAGTGCTGGGATCTTGTCACTTTTCTGCAAACCCATTTTTTGCAAATTTTGACAGGTCGGGGGTCATAAAAAATTACAAAATATTGACCAAAAATTCGAAAATAAACCAATAATGCAGCTAGATAGTTATTCGAATAACAAATTCAGAGAGGTATTCCACTTTTAAATCGGGTAAAAATTTCAAAAGTTTGGGCTAAGCAGTGCTGGGATCTGGTCACTTTTCTGCAAACCCATTTTTTGCAAATTTTAACAAGTCGGGGGTCATAAAAAACTACAAAATATTGACCAAAAATTCGAAAATAAGCCAATGATGTAGCTAGATAGACATTTTAATAACAAATTCAGAGAGGCATTCCACTTTTAAATCGGGTAAAAATTTCAAAAGTTATGGGATAAGCAGTGCTGGGATCTGGTCACTTTTCTGCAAACCCATTTTTTTTGCAAATTTTGACAGGTCGGGGGTCATAAAAAAATTACAAAATATTGACCAAAAATTCGAAAATAAACCAATAATGCAGCTAGATAGATATTTTAACAACAAATTCAGAGAGGTATTCCACTTTTAAATCGGGTAAAAATTTCAAAAGTTTGGGCTAAGCAGTGCTGGGATCTTGTCACTTTTCTGCAAACCCATTTTTTGCAAATTTTGACAGGTCGGGGGTCATAAAAAACTACAAAATATTGACCAAAAATTCGAAAATAAACCAATAATGCAGCTAGATAGATATTTTAATAACGAATTCAGAGAGGTATTTCACTTTTAAATCGGGTAAAAATTTCAAAAGTTATGGGCTAAGCAGTGCTGGGTTCTGGTCACTTTTCTGCAAACCCATTTTTTGCAAATTTTGACAGGTCGGGGGTCATACAAAATTACAAAATATTGACCAAAAATTCGAAAATAAACCAATAATGCAGCTAGATAGATATTCGAATAACAAATTCAGAGAGGTATGCCACTTTTAAATCGGGTAAAAATTTCAAAAGTTATTTGCTAAGCAGTGGTGGGATCTGGTCACTTTTCTGCAAACCCATTTTTTGCAAATTTTTACAGGTCGGGGGTCATAAAAAATGACGAAACATTGACCAACAATTCGAAAATAAACCAATGATGTAGCTAGATAGATATTTTAATAACATATTCAGAGAGGCATTCCACTTTTAAATCGGGTAAAAATTTCAAAAGTTATGGGATAAGCAGTGCTGGGATCTGGTCACTCTTCTGCAAACCCATTTTTTTGCAAATTTTGACAGGTCGGGGGTCATAAAAAATTACAAAATATTGACCAAAAATTACAAAAAAAATAACCCAATAATGCAGCTAGATAGATATTTTAATAACAAATTCAGAGAGGTATTCCACTTTTAAATCGGGTAAAAATTTCAAAAGTTATGGGATAAGCAGTGCTGGGATCTGGTCACTTTTCTGCAAACCCATTTTTTTGCAAATTTTGACAGGTCGGGGGTCATAAAAAATTACAAAATATTGACCAAAAATTCGAAAATAAACCAATAATGCAGCTAGATAGATATTTTAACAACAAATTCAGAGAGGTATTCCACTTTTAAAACGGGTAAAATTTTCAAAAGTTTGGGCTAAGCAGTGCTGGGATCTTGTCACTTTTCTGCAAACCCATTTTTTGCAAATTTTGACAGGTCGGGGGTCATAAAAAATGACGAAACATTGACCAAAAATTCGAAAATAAACCAATAATGCAGCTAGATAGATATTCTAATAACAAATTCAGAGAGGTATTCCACTTTTAAATCGGGTAAAAATTTCAAAAGTTATGGGCTAAGCAGTGCTGGGATCTGGTCACTTTTCTGCAAACCCATTTTTTGCAAATTTTGACAGGTCGGGGGTCATAAAAAATTACAAAATATTGACCAAAAATTCGAAAATAAACCAATAATGCAGCTAGATAGACATTTTAACAACAAATTCAGAGATGTATTCCACTTTTAAATCAGGTAAAAATTTCAAAAGTTTGGGCTAAGCAGTGCTGGGATCTGGTCACTTTTCTGCAAACCCATTTTTTGCAAATTTTGACAGGTCGGGGGTCATAAAAAATTACAAAATATTGACCAAAAATTCGAAAATAAACCAATAATCGAGCTAGATAGATATTTTAATAACAAATTCAGAGAGGTATTCCACTTTTAAATCGGGTAAAAATTTCAAAAGTTTGGGCTAAGCAGTGCTGGGATCTGGTCACTTTTCTGCAAACCCATTTTTTGCAAATTTTGACAGGTCGGGGGTCATAAAAAACTACAAAATATTGACCAAAAATTCGAAAATAAATCAATAATGCAGCTAGATTGATATTCGAATAACAAATTCAGAGAGGTATTCCACTTTTAAATCGGGTAAAAATTTCAAAAGTTTGGGCTAAGCAGTGCTGGGATCTGGTCACTTTTCTGCAAACCCATTTTTTGCAAATTTTAACAGGTCGGGGGTCATAAAAAATGACGAAACATTGACCAAAAAATTCGAAAATAAACCAATGATGTAGCTAGATAGATATTTTAATAACAAATTCAGAGATGTATACCACTTTTAAATCAGGTAAAAATTTCAAAAGTTTGGGCTAAGCAGTGCTGGGATCTGGTCACTTTTCTGCAAACCCATTTTTTGCAAATTTTGACAGGTCGGGGGTCATAAAAAATTACAAAATATTGACCAAAAATTCGAAAATAAACCAATAATGCAGCTAGATAGACATTTTAACAACAAATTCAGAGATGTATTCCACTTTTAAATCAGGTAAAAATTTCAAAAGTTTGGGCTAAGCAGTGCTGGGATCTGGTCACTTTTCTGCAAACCCATTTTTTGCAAATTTTGACAGGTCGGGGGTCATAAAAAATTACAAAATATTGACCAAAAATTCGAAAATAAACCAATAATGCGAGCTAGATAGATATTTTAATAACAAATTCAGAGAGGTATTCCACTTTTAAATCGGGTAAAAATTTCAAAAGTTTGGGCTAAGCAGTGCTGGGATCTGGTCACTTTTCTGCAAACCCATTTTTTGCAAATTTTGACAGGTCGGGGGTCATAAAAAACTACAAAATATTGACCAAAAATTCGAAAATAAACCAATAATGCAGCTAGATTGATATTCGAATAACAAATTCAGAGAGGTATTCCACTTTTAAATCGGGTAAAAATTTCAAAAGTTTGGGCTAAGCAGTGCTGGGATCTGGTCACTTTTCTGCAAACCCATTTTTTGCAAATTTTAACAGGTCGGGGGTCATAAAAAATGACGAAACATTGACCAAAAATTCGAAAATAAACCAATGATGTAGCTAGATAGATATTTTAATAACAAATTCAGAGAGGCATTCCACTTTTAAATCGGGTAAAAATTTCAAAAGTTATGGGCTAAGCAGTGCTGGGTTCTGGTCACTTTTCTGCAAACCCATTTTTTGCAAATTTTGACAGGTCGGGGGTCATAAAAAACTACAAAATATTGACCAAAAATTCGAAAATAAACCAATAATGCAGCTAGATAGATATTCGAATAACAAATTCAGAGAGGTATTCCACTTTTAAATCGGGTAAAAATTTCAAAAGTTATGGGCTAAGCAGTGCTGGGTTCTGGTCACTTTTGTGCGAACCCATTTTTTGCAAATTTTGACAGGTCGGGGGTCATAAAAAATGACGAAACATTGACCAAAAATTCGAAAATAAACCAATAATGCAGCTAGATAGATATTCGAATAACAAATTCAGAGAGGTATTCCACTTTTAAATCGGGTAAAAATTTCAAAAGTTATGGGCTAAGCAGTGCTGGGATCTGGTCACTTTTCTGCAAACCCATTTTTTGCAAATTTTGACAGGTCGGGGGTCATAAAAAATGACGAAACATTGACCAAAAATTCGAAAATAAACCAATAATGCAGCTAGATAGATATTTTAATAACAAATTCAGAGAGGTATTCCACTTTTAAATCGGGTAAAAATTTCAAAAGTTATGGGATAAGCAGTGCTGGGATCTGGTCACTTTTCTGCAAACCCATTTTTTGCAAATTTTGACAGGTCGGGGGTCATAAAAAACTACAAAATATTGACCAAAAATTCGAAAATAAACCAATAATGCAGCTAGATAGATATTTTAATAACAAATTCAGAGAGGTATTCCACTTTTAAATCGGGTAAAAATTTCAAAAGTTATGGGCTAAGCAGTGCTGGGTTCTGGTCACTTTTCTGCAAACCCATTTTTTGCAAATTTTGACAGGTCGGGGGTCATAAAAAATTACAAAATATTGACCAAAAATTCGAAAATAAACCAATAATGCAGCTAGATAGATATTCGAATAACAAATTCAGAGAGGTATTCCACTTTTAAATCGGGTAAAAATTTCAAAAGTTTGGGCTAAGCAGTGCTGGGATCTGGTCACTTTTCTGCAAACCCATTTTTTGCAAATTTTGACAGGTCGGGGGTCATAAAAAATTACAAAATATTGACCAAAAATTCGAAAATAAACCAATAATGCAGCTAGATAGATATTCGAATAACAAATTCAGAGAGGTATTCCACTTTTAAATCGGGTAAAAATTTCAAAAGTTATGGGATAAGCAGTGCTGGGATCTGGTCACTTTTCTGCAAACCCATTTTTTGCAAATTTTGACAGGTCGGGGTCATAAAAAACTACAAAATATTGACCAAAAATTCGAAAATAAACCAATAATGCAGCTAGATAGATATTCGAATAACAAATTCAGAGAGGTATTCCACTTTTAAATCGGGTAAAAATTTCAAAAGTTTGGGCTAAGCAGTGCTGGGATCTGGTCACTTTTCTGCAAACCCATTTTTTGCAAATTTTGACAGGTTGGGGGTCATAAAAAATGACGAAACATTGACCAAAAATTCGAAAATAAACCAATGATGTAGCTAGATAGATATTTTAATAACAAATTCAGAGAGGCATTCCACTTTTAAATCGGGTAAAAATTTCAAAAGTTATGGGATAAGCAGTGCTGGGATCTGGTCACTTTTCTGCAAACCCATTTTTTTGCAAATTTTGACAGGTCGGGGGTCATAAAAAATTACAAAATATTGACCAAAAATTCGAAAATAAACCAATAATGCAGCTAGATAGATATTTTAACAACAAATTCAGAGAGGTATTCCACTTTTAAAACGGGTAAAATTTTCAAAAGTTTGGGCTAAGCAGTGCTGGGATCTTGTCACTTTTCTGCAAACCCATTTTTTGCAAATTTTGACAGGTCGGGGGTCATAAAAAATGACGAAACATTGACCAAAAATTCGAAAATAAACCAATAATGCAGCTAGATAGATATTCTAATAACAAATTCAGAGAGGTATTCCACTTTTAAATCGGGTAAAAATTTCAAAAGTTATGGTCTAAGCAGTGCTGGGATCTGGTCACTTTTCTGCAAACCCATTTTTTGCAAATTTTGACAGGTAAGCAGTGCTGGGATCTGGTCACTTTTCTGCAAACCCATTTTTTGCAAATTTTGACAGGTAAGCAGTGCTGGGATCTGGTCACTTTTCTGCAAACCCATTTTTTGCAAATTTTAACAGGTCGGGGGTCATAAAAAATGACGAAACATTGACCAAAAATTCGAAAATAAACCAATGATGTAGCTAGATAGATATTTTAATAACAAATTCAGAGAGGTATTCCACTTTTAAATCGGGTAAAAATTTCAAAAGTTATGGGCTAAGCAGTGCTGGGTTCTGGTCACTTTTCTGCAAACCCATTTTTTGCAAATTTTGACAGGTCGGGGGTCATAAAAAATTACAAAATATTGACCAAAAATTCGAAAATAAACCAATAATGCAGCTAGATAGATATTTTAATAGCAAATTCAGAGAGGTATTCCACTTTTAAACCGGGTAAAAATTTCAAAAGGTTTGGGATAAGCAGTGCTGGGATCTGGTCACTTTTCTGCAAACCCATTTTTTGCAAACTTTGACAGGTCGGGGGTCATAAAAAATTACAAAATATTGACCAAAAATTCGAAAATAAACCAATAATGCAGCTAGATAGATATTTTAACAACAAATTCAGAGAGGTATTCCACTTTTAAAACGGGTAAAATTTTCAAAAGTTTGGGCTAAGCAGTGCTGGGATCTTGTCACTTTTCTGCAAACCCATTTTTTGCAAATTTTGACAGGTCGGGGGTCATAAAAAATGACGAAACATTGACCAAAAATTCGAAAATAAACCAATAATGCAGCTAGATAGATATTCTAATAACAAATTCAGAGAGGTATTCCACTTTTAAATCGGGTAAAAATTTCAAAAGTTATGGGCTAAGCAGTGCTGGGATCTGGTCACTTTTCTGCAAACCCATTTTTTGCAAATTTTGACAGGTAAGCAGTGCTGGGATCTGGTCACTTTTCTGCAAACCCATTTTTGCAAATTTTGACAGGTAAGCAGTGCTGGGATCTGGTCACTTTTCTGCAAACCCATTTTTTGCAAATTTTAACAGGTCGGGGGTCATAAAAAATGACGAAACATTGACCAAAAATTCGAAAATAAACCAATGATGTAGCTAGATAGATATTTTAATAACAAATTCAGAGAGGTATTCCACTTTTAAATCGGGTAAAAATTTCAAAAGTTATGGGCTAAGCAGCGCTGGGATCTGGTCACTTTTCTGCAAACCCATTTTTTGCAAATTTTGACAGGTCGGGGGACATAAAAAATTAAAAAATATTGACCAAAAATTCGAAAATAAACCAATAATGCAGCTAGATAGATATTTTAATAGCAAATTCAGAGAGGTATTCCACTTTTAAACCGGGTAAAAATTTCAAAAGGTTTGGGATAAGCAGTGCTGGGATCTGGTCACTTTTCTGCAAACCCATTTTTTGCAAACTTTGACAGGTCGGGGGTCATAAAAAACTACAAAATATTGACCAAAAATTCGAAAATAAACCAATAATGCAGCTAGATAGATATTTTAACAACAAATTCAGAGAGGTATTCCACTTTTAAATCGGGTAAAAATTTCAAAAGTTTGGGCTAAGCAGTGCTGGGATCTGGTCACTTTTCTGCAAACCCATTTTTTGCAAATTTTAACAGGTCGGGGGTCATAAAAAATGACGAAACATTGACCAAAAATTCGAAAATAAACCAATGATGTAGCTAGATAGATATTTTAATAACAAATTCAGAGAGGTATTCCACTTTTAAATCGGGTAAAAATTTCAAAAGTTATGGGCTAAGCAGTGCTGGGTTCTGGTCACTTTTCTGCAAACCCATTTTTTGAAAATTTTGACAGGTCGGGGGTCATAAAAAACTACAAAATATTGACCAAAAATTCGAAAATAAACCAATAATGCAGCTAGATAGATATTCGAATAACAAATTCAGAGAGGTATTCCACTTTTAAATCGGGTAAAAATTTCAAAAGTTATGGGCTAAGCAGTGCTGGGATCTGGTCACTTTTCTGCAAACCCATTTTTTGCAAATTTTGACAGGTCGGGGGTCATAAAAATTACGAAACATTGACCAAAAATTCGAAAATAAACCAATGATGTAGCTAGATAGATATTTTAATAACAAATTCAGAGAGGCATTCCACTTTTAAATCGGGTAAAAATTTCAAAAGTTATGGGATAAGCAGTGCTGGGATCTGGTCACTTTTCTGCAAACCCATTTTTTTGCAAATTTTGACAGGTCGGGGGTCATAAAAAATTACAAAATATTGACCGAAAATTCGAAAATAAACCAATAATGCAGCTAGATAGATATTTTAACAACAAATTCAGAGAGGTATTCCACTTTTAAATCGGGTAAAAATTTCAAAAGTTTGGGCTAAGCAGTGCTGGGATCTGGTCACTTTTCTGCAAACCCATTTTTTGCAAATTTTGACAGGTCGGGGGTCTTAAAAAACTACAAAATATTGACCAAAAATTCGAAAATAAACCAATAATGCAGCTAGATAGATATTCGAATAACAAATTCAGAGAGGTATTCCACTTTTAAATCGGGTAAAAATTTCAAAAGTTTGGGCTAAGCAGTGCTGGGATCTGGTCACTTTTCTGCAAACCCATTTTTTGCAAATTTTGACAGGTCGGGGGTCATAAAAAACTACAAAATATTGACCAAAAATTCGAAAATAAACCAATAATGCAGCTAGATAGATATTTTAACAACAAATTCAGAGAGGTATTCCACTTTTAAATCGGGTAAAAATTTCAAAAGTTTGGGCTAAGCAGTGCTGGGACCTGGTCACTTTTCTGCAAACCCATTTTTTGCAAATTTTGACAGGTCGGGGGTCATAAAAAATTACAAAATATTGACCAAAAATTCGAAAATAAACCAATAATGCAGCTAGATAGATATTTTAATAACAAATTCAGAGAGGTATTCCACTTTTAAATCGGGTAAAAATTTCAAAAGTTTGGGCTAAGCAGTGCTGGGATCTGGTCACTTTTCTGCAAACCCATTTTTTGCAAATTTTGACAGGTCGGGGGTCATAAAAAACTACAAAATATTGACCAAAAATTCGAAAATAAACCAATAATGCAGCTAGATAGATATTCGAATAACAAATTCAGAGAGGTATTCCACTTTTAAATCGGGTAAAAATTTCAAAAGTTTGGGCTAAGCAGTGCTGGGATCTAATCACTTTTCTGCAAACCCATTTTTTGCAAATTTTGACAGGTCGGGGGTCATAAAAAATGACGAAACATTGACCAAAAATTCGAAAATAAACCAATGATGTAGCTAGATAGATATTTTAATAACAAATTCAGAGAGGCATTCCACTTTTAAATCGGGTAAAAATTTCAAAAGTTATGGGATAAGCAGTGCTGGGATCTGGTCAGTTTTCTGCAAACCCATTTTTTTGCAAATTTTGACAGGTCGGGGGTCATAAAAAATTACAAAATATTGACCAAAAATTCGAAAATAAACCAATAATGCAGCTAGATAGATATTTTAACAACAAATTCAGAGAGGTATTCCACTTTTAAATCGGGTAAAAATTTCAAAAGTTTGGGCCAAGCAGTGCTGGGATCTTGTCACTTTTCTGCAAACCCATTTTTTGCAAATTTTGACAGGTCGGGGGTCATAAAAAATTACAAAATATTGACCAAAAATTCGAAAATAAACCAATAATGCAGCTAGATAGATATTTTAACAACAAATTCAGAGAGGTATTCCACTTTTAAATCGGGTAAAAATTTCAAAAGTTATGGGCTAAGCAGTGCTGGGATCTGGTCACTTTTCTGCAAACCCATTTTTTGCAAATTTTGACAGGTCGGGGGTCGTAAAAAACTACAAAATATTGATCAAAAATTCGAAAATAAACCAATAATGCAGCTAGATAGATATTTTAATAACAAATTCAGAGAGGTATTCCACTTTTAAATCGGGTAAAAATTTCAAAAGTTTGGGCTAAGCAGTGCTGGGATCTGGTCACTTTTTGTGCAAACCCATTTTTTGCAAATTTTGACAGGTCGGGGGTCGTAAAAAACTACAAAATATTGACCAAAAATTCGAAAATAAACCAATAATGCAGCTAGATAGATATTTTAACAACAAATTCAGAGAGGTATTCCACTTTTAAATCGGGTAAAAATTTCAAAAGGTTTGGGATAAGCAGTGCTGGGATCTGGTCACTTTTCTGCAAACCCATTTTTTGCAAATTTTGACAGGTCGGGGGTCATAAAAAACTGCAAAATATTGACCAAAAATTCGAAAATAAACCAATAATGCCGCTAGATAGATATTTTAGCAACAAATTCAGAGAGGTATTCCACTTTTAAATCGGGTGAAAATTTCAAAAGTTTGGGCTAAGCAGTGCTGGGATCTGGTCACTTTTCTGCAAACCCATTTTTTGCAAATTTTGACAGGTCGGGGGTCATAAAAAACTACAAAATATTGACCAAAAATTCGAAAATAAACCAATAATGCAGCTAGATAGATATTCGAATAACAAATTCAGAGAGGTATTCCACTTTTAAATCGGGTAAAAATTTCAAAAGTTTGGGCTAAGCAGTGCTGGGATCTGGTCACTTTTCTGCAAACCCATTTTTTGCAAATTTTGACAGGTCGGGGGTCATAAAAAATGACGAAACATTGACCAAAAATTCGAAAATAAACCAATGATGTAGCTAGATAGATATTTTAATAACAAATTCAGAGAGGCATTCCACTTTTAAATCGGGTAAAAATTTCAAAAGTTATGGGATAAGCAGTGCTGGGATCTGGTCAGTTTTCTGCAAACCCATTTTTTTGCAAATTTTGACAGGTCCGGGGTCATAAAAAATTACAAAATATTGACCAAAAATTCGAAAATAAACCAATAATGCAGCTAGATAGATATTTTAACAACAAATTCAGAGAGGTATTCCACTTTTAAATCGGGTAAAAATTTCAAAAGTTTGGGCCAAGCAGTGCTGGGATCTTGTCACTTTTCTGCAAACCCATTTTTTGCAAATTTTGACAGGTCGGGGGTCATAAAAAATTACAAAATATTGACCAAAAATTCGAAAATAAACCAATAATGCAGCTAGATAGATATTTTAACAACAAATTCAGAGAGGTATTCCACTTTTAAATCGGGTAAAAATTTCAAAAGTTATGGGCTAAGCAGTGCTGGGATCTGGTCACTTTTCTGCAAACCCATTTTTTGCAAATTTTGACAGGTCGGGGGTCGTAAAAAACTACAAAATATTGATCAAAAATTCGAAAATAAACCAATAATGCAGCTAGATAGATATTTTAATAACAAATTCAGAGAGGTATTCCACTTTTAAATCGGGTAAAAATTTCAAAAGTTTGGGCTAAGCAGTGCTGGGATCTGGTCACTTTTTGTGCAAACCCATTTTTTGCAAATTTTGACAGGTCGGGGGTCGTAAAAAACTACAAAATATTGACCAAAAATTCGAAAATAAACCAATAATGCAGCTAGATAGATATTTTTTTTTTTTTTTTTTATTTTTTTTTTTTTTTTTTTTTAATTACGGTATTTAATTATCGGACCTTCTCTCAATGAGACTAACGACAAGTATTCAAATCTTAGCCTAATACATATAATTATTTAATTAAAATTAAGATTAAGTTTTTATTTTGTGGTAAAACGGCCCTAGCTATTGTTGCTGGGTGGGGAGGTCTCTTCGCCGGAGTCGTGTGTGGCTAGTGTTCCACGTTAAAGACCGCGCCAGCCTGTTTGGATGAGCCTGTAGCTTGATCATATACTTTGCTTTTTCTTTGTCGATTTCCTCTTTAACAGATCCCACGTTTAAATCCTTGTGAATATTTTCATTTCGTATGTACCACGGTGCACCAGTTATTGTTCTTAGTATTTTTGATTGGGATCTCTGGATCACTTCTAGGTTACTAACGCATGCGTTCCCCCATAGCTCGGAGCCATACTTCCAAATTGGTTTGAGAACTACATTGTAGAGAAGTACCTTGTACTCCAATTTAAGCGGAGAGCGAGCATTTATTAGCCAGTGTAGGCTTCTTGCTTTTAATTTTAGTTGTGTTCTCTTGGCTTCGATGTGCCTTCTCCAGGTAAGCCGTCTATCAAGGTGGACTCCAAGATACGTTACTTCCGTTGTTTGTGGAATATGGATGTTGTTCAGAGATGGTGGGGGGCAAGTTTGTCTATTAAGGGTAAAAGTAACGTGTTTGCACTTTTGCTCGTTAACCTTTATGCGCCAATCTGCTAGCCATTTCTCCAAAAGCCCGAGATGAGCTGATAGATTTTGCGTTGCTCTCGTGGGGCACTTAGATCGACTTAGAATGGCAGTATCATCAGCAAATGTTGAGGTTATTGTAAGGCCGGTTGTCGGAAGGTCTGCTGTGTAGATTAAATACAGCGTTGGTCCAAGCACGCTTCCTTGAGGTACTCCAGCTTCGATTGGATGGTAATCGGAGAGGAAATCTTTGCACCGTACAGCGAAACTTCTATGCACAAGATATGACTCCAGTATTTTGTGGGTGTTCTGTGGTAGCAAATTTTGAATTTTATAAATCAAGCCGTCTAACCAAACGCGGTCGAAGGCCTGGGCGACATCCAGAAAGACTGCGGAACAGTACTCTCGACTTTCAAATGTATTTCGTATCTCTGCGGTTATTCGGTTCACTTGTTCAATGGTTCCGTGTTTCTCGCGGAAACCAAATTGGTGACTTGGGATGGCATTATGGGACTGCAGGTGTTCTTTTATACGATTCAGCAGAGTCTTTTCAAATATTTTTGATAGGCACGGCAGAAGACTGATTGGCCTATATGATGAAGGCTGGGACTTGTCCTTTCCAGCTTTATGGATCATTGTGATAACGGACTTTTTCCATTGTTGTGGATAGTTGCCCCATTTCATCATGCTGTTGAATATGGTGGTGATAAGATTTACTGCACAGCTTGGCAATTCCATAATCATTTTCGGGGAGATTAGATCGTGTCCTGGCGCTTTCTTTTTTTCCTGAGCCTCGATCACTCTTGTCACTTCTCTTGGTTCGAATACGATAGGCAGGGTAGCCTCTGGAGTGATGATTGTTGGGAGCACAAAGCCGTTTGTTGATGGAAGCGGTTTGAAGACGTTTTCCAGATGCGCAGCAAATACGTTCGCCCTCTCTTCGTTGCTGCGAGCCCACTCTCCTGTTTGTGTGTGTAATGGCGATTCGCTTTCGGTTGGTGGACATATACCCGATTTAGCTTTCCACAGTGGATATCGTCTGCTGTTAGGGGAGAGATTCTGCAAATAGAATAATTGAGATCGATTACTTTCATCTTCTAGGGCTGTGCGTAGAAGATAGTTGGCTGTTTTGAGCCGCTCCTTCGAGGCAGGCGATCTGTGGGCTTGCCACTCCCTCCGAAGCCTTCTCTTATTGCGTAGCAGTTCGTTGATATGCCCAGAAGCTCGACTGTTGCTAAAATTAGAATTAAACTTACAAGCCGATATAGTAGGTGTGGAGTGTTGAGCAGCTAGTGACATAACAGACACTAGTGCTGCAACTGAGCTATCAATCTCTTCTTTTTGGTACATGTTTGGGAAGCCATCAATATGGGTACTTACATACTTTCTGTATTTAAGCCAATCTGTTTTACTGGAAGTTAGGAGATGTGTTTGTTTAGAAAGCTGTGGATGGTCGTAGAGAAGAATTAGAATGGGGGAGTGATCCGATGAAAGATCTGATAAGTGTTCCACATGGACATGTCCTCTAGGCACTCTTCTTGTGACGGCAAAATCCATCAGGTCAGGCTTCTTGTTAGGATCTGTTGGCCAATATGTAGGCTTACCTGGAGAGATAATGTCAAGCTTGTTTCTTGGTGTTAATATGGCGTTGTACAGCTGTCTTCCTTTCGGATTGGTGAGTCGAGAGCCCCAATGGGGGTGTTTCGCATTGTAATCACCAGCCGCTATAAAACGGTCACCTAATAGGCTAAAGAACTGTACAAATTCATCTTCGGAAATGGAGAAGCGTGGTGGGCAGTATACAGCGGATAGGTTTAAGAAACCGCTTTGGGTATCAATCTGTATTGATGTAGCTTGTAAAAAGGTTGTTGCGAATGATGGCAACTCATAATGCCTGATGCGTTTCTTGATCAGTATGCCAGTGCCGCCATGTGCCTTACCATCAGGATGGTTGGTTTTATAAAATGAATAGCCATTTAGGTGAAAGTAGTTTTTGTTAGTTAGGTGAGTCTCTGATATAAGCATGGCGTCAATGTCATACTGATCTAGGAACTGCAAGAGCTCATATTTGTGCTGAGAAATGCCATTCGCATTCCAGAAACATATTTTTAGAGTACCCATCTAAACAGATTTTTGTTTTATTAGTAGCTCCAAAAGGAGATTTTGAGAGCGCATAAGTTCCTGCAGCGTTTGCTGTATTGCTACCATTGTGTTGGTTATAGTTACCAACATTGCTTCTACGCCATTAGGCAGTTGTGTATTTGCATTCACATGTTGGCCAGTAGTTTCTGGAGTCTGGTTCAATATTTGTTGCCGCACTGTATCAGCAGTGGTTTGCTGAACTGTCACCTTAGATACTGTGGCGTTCGCCCCGTTGTTGTTACTTAAAGCCTGTGCAAAAGAGACTCCCGGGATCGTGGTCGTTGGTATAAAAGAAGAACTGTTTCGGGTTACAGGATTTCGAGCTGCAGTTATGTGTTGGCCTAGTCGACTTTTCAACTCTTTGTAGACAGGACAACCTCTGTAATTTGCAGTGTGGTTTCCCCCACAATTACTACATTTTATTGCAGAATGGTTATCCTTATTTATTGGGCAGGCCTCAGTTGAGTGTGCATCTCCGCAGGCAACGCAGACTGCACGTAGAGTGCAGTAAGTCTTCGTATGACCGTATTCCTGGCAATTCATACATTGCACAGGCCCATTCCGCTTGTGGGGCTCATCCACGGTGATCCTACGGTGCAGCAGATATTGAAGCTTGTAAATTGGGTGGACTTCATTATTTTTGAGTTTCAAAATTTCCGGCTCCAACTCTACCTTGAACATTGGCTGTGGAACTTTATTTTTATTTAATATGTTCATAGCCTGTTTGACATTAAAGCCCTTTTCTTTAAGTCCAGCTATTATCTCATAAGTAGGGACTGTTGCTTCAATGCCTTTTATAACTACTTGTAGTCCTTTGCAACTTTTAAGTTGGTAGGTGTAGTAATTAATTTTTCCGTTGTCAAGGTGTTTGGCAACAGATCGATAGTCATGTTCGTTGTTCACTTGTATTTTTGTTTCATTAATGTTTCCCCTTTTTAAGGATTTAACGTAGAAATTGTTTGCTCCTATTTGATCAGTTATTTTTTTTGACCAATTCAGAACAATTTGCCTGACGTACAAAGATTGGTGGTGGCCTTAGTTGCTTGGTCTGAGGTTTTGGAGCGGTTTCATCTTCCTTTGGGTCACTCAAAATAGAAAATCGGTTTCTTGTTAGTGCATTGTTAGGTGCAGTGGCTTCAACTTTCTTGGTGACTTTTGTTGCATTTGTTTTTTTGGCTGCTTGTGGGCTTAATTTTCTCTTAATTTGCACGTACCGATCGATTCCGGTTTGAATTAACGATCCATTAGCATTTTTGTTATTTTTGGGTTGGGTATTGGCTAGCTTGTCAGTAAGGGCTGACGAAACAGAAACTGCAGTTGATGTGGTTGTTGTAGTGGTTGTTGTCGCCGCTAGTGTCGATGTCACCGTCTTAAACGATGGCATTGTGCTGGTCGTTGTTGTTATCAGCAGATCGTTGGTAATGTTGTAGGGGTCGGGGACAGGCATTGGGCACTCCACGGCTGTTTTTGTGATGCGCCGCTTGGACAAAATAAGGCGGGAGAGAGCGAGCGTGCTCTCTCCGTACTCACTTTTAGTGTTGAACTTGTTGTCGGTTCCAACTCTTCCGCTCTTATGGAGAAGTAAGCGTTGTTTCTAATTGACGAGAGCCGACGTTCGTCTTGTTGTTGTTGCCGAGCCTTGCTCATTATCACTCTTCGTTACAGAGCTGGTGCTCTTAAACGTTGGCTTTGTTTATGATCAGCTGTACTATTGTTTATTTTCGTATTTTGAACACAACTTGAAATTATTTCATAGGCAACACGAGTACATGTACCCATGCGTTACCTCAGCGTCTTTTCGCGAAATGGAATTCGGCTATTTACGATGTATTTTTAATTACACGGCGGAGCGATATAAAAACACGTCTGTTCTCATTGACAGTAGCAAGAGAATTTTTTATTATAGCTTTGCTTTTATTTATTGAATCTACTCTTAATTTTGAGACTAACAATAAGTTGGCGAATCTTAACATTAAAATTTCACTAACAGTATACTAAGACTGCATTCTGGTTGCGCGTCCCTCAGGTCGTTCGCTGGGTGGGTAAGTCGTTGCGACGAAGGCGTGATTGGTTGCTCAACCTTGTTAGACCTCTCGCCAGGTGGTTAGGGTGCACCGATAGCTTGCTTAAGTACTTTGCCTTCTGTTCAGCGATCACTTCTTTGACTGGTAGGATGTTTAAGTCGCGGTGTATGTTTTCGTTGCGAACGTACCACGGTGCCCCGGTGATAGTTCTCAAGATCTTCGACTGAGCTCTTTGAATTATGTCAATGTTGCTATTGCTGGCGTTCCCCCATAACTGGGAGCCGTACATCCATATAGGTTTTAGGACCGAGTTGTACAGCAGGACTTTATATTCAAGGCTAAGAGATGACCGAGCGTTGATAAGCCAATGAAGGCTGCTGGCTTTTAGCTTTAGGTGTGTTCTTTTGGCTTCTATGTGCCGACGCCATGTGAGTCTTCTGTCGAGATGTACTCCTAGGTATGTTACTTCGTTTGCTTGTGGGAGTAGGGTGTTGTTTAATGTAATCGGCGGGCAGTTTTGCCTGTTCAGAGTGAACGTAACGTGCTTGCATTTTAGTTCGTTCACTTTAATTCGCCAATCTGACAGCCATTTTTCAACATCGACCAAATGAAGAGCTAGCTGCGCAGTTGCTTGAATCGGGCATTTTGAGCGGCTAAGAATAGCTGTGTCATCGGCAAACGTGGATGTTGTTAGACGTGTGCTTGTCGGGATGTCTGCTGTGTACAGGACATATAAAATTGGTCCTAGCACGCTACCTTGAGGAACTCCAGCTCCAACAGTGTAATCGTCAGATATAGCAGTGTTGCACCTCACGACAAATTTTCTGTCGAAAAGGTAAGACTCTAAAATCTTGTGGGTGCTGTAGGGAAGCATTGTCTTGATCTTGTACATTAGACCTTCTAGCCAGACTCTATCAAATGCTTGAGAGACATCTAAAAATATGGCAGTACAGTACTCCCGTTTTTCAAACGCGTTCCGAATTTCGGATGTTATCCGGTTGACCTGCTCAATTGTTCCATGCTTTTCACGAAACCCAAATTGGTGTGACGGGATTCCTTCCTGGATTCTCAGGTATGTGTTTATCCGAGTCATTAGGCATTTTTCAAAGAGTTTGGATAGGCAAGAGAGTAGGCTTATAGGTCTATACGACGTGGGGATAGTGTGGTCTTTCCCCGGCTTTGCTATCATTATTATAATTGACTTTTTCCATCTCACTGGAAAGTGGCCAAGTTTTGCGATGGCATTAAATAGCTGGGTGAGAGTGCAAACGGCGCAGTATGGGAGCTCAATGATCATTTTGGGAGTTATGAGGTCGCAGCCCGGGGATTTTTTCGGATTCAGTTGTCTTTTGATGATGTTAACGATTTCGTTTGGGCGAAACTCGATTGGCTCATGTTGAGGCTGGGGTTCATATGATAGAGTCGGCAAAAGACATTTTTAAGGTGTTTGGCAAACGTGCTGGCTCTGTCTGCGTCGCTGCGCGCCCACCCGCCTGTGGAATTTCTAATTGGCATCACGGTTTCTTTCGGTGAGCTCATAGTTGGGTGAGCTCTCCATAGTGAATGTTTTGTACTGTTAGTTGACAATTGCTCTATGTAGCGGCGGTGGACATACGTTTCTTCTTGCTGTAGAGCTTGATTAAGTTGACGTGAGGCTTGTTTTAAGCGTTGCTTAGCAGATGGCGATCTGTGACATTGCCATTCTCGGCGTAAGCGTCGCTTTTCGAGGACGAGCTGTTCGATTTGTAGATTTGTCTTCTTTTGAATGTATTGTGTGTTTGTAGTTTGAGGTGTTGAAACTCGAGCTGCAGAGACGAGTACAGACTCCAGTGAATTAACAAAACTGTCTACGTTGGCTTCGTCGCTGAGGTGAGGACTCAGCTCAATGTGTGAGCTGATATACTTCCTGTACTTAACCCAATTGGTTTTATGTGAGGTCAGTTTTGATGAGTGATCCCATGTTCCTGGGTGTCGGAGTAGAGTAAAGAGGACAGGCGAGTGGTCAGATGAAAGATCCGAAAGGCATTCGGCGCTTATCATATTTTTAGGAATGTTTTTGGTAATCGCAAAGTCTATTAAATCGGGAAGTTTCTTTGGGTCTGCCGGCCAGTATGTTGGAGTGCCAGAAGAAACATAGTCTAGCTTGTTCTTAGCTTTGATAATTGCATTATAGAGCTGCTTTCCTTTTGGGGTCACGAGACGAGATCCCCAGTGTGTGTGCTTGGCATTGTAGTCTCCTGCTGCTATGAAGTGGTCTCCGAGTGAGTTGAAAAACTGCATAAACTCATCTTCGGCTATGGAGAAGCGTGGGGGGCAGTATACGGCGGCTAGAGTTAGTTGCTTGCCAGTATTTAGGTGTATATTTATTGATGTGGCCTGTATGTAGTTTTTAGAAAATTTCGTATGGTAATGGTGCTTAATACGGCTTCTGATTAAAATTCCAGTCCCGCCGTGTGCTTTACCATCTGGATGATTTGTTCCATAGAATGTATATCCTCGTAGTTGGAAATTGTATTTGTTTGTAAGATGTGTTTCTGAGAGCAGCATTACGTCGATTTGATTGTCTAGAAGGAATTGCGCTAACTCGAGTTTGTGCTGCGAAACGCCGTTAGCGTTCCACGTAGATATTCGTAGGGAAGTCATTATTTGGATTGTTGTGAGACCAGCATTTGTATAAGTAGATTTTGGTTTCGCATTAGATCTTGCATGGTTGTACGCATAAACGACATAAACTCCGTAAGGCTTTGTTGTAGACTGCATATCAAAGATTCAAAGTTACTTTTTGGCTGCTCCGGCGGTTGATGCTGCTGAGCCGTGTTCGGTTCTTGGTGTGCTGATTGCGGCAGTGAGATTTTTGGGGCTGGGGTAGCCAGTCCTGATTTTAAAGCGCTTGCGTATGTGACATTTTTGGCAGAGTTTATGGGTCCTAGTGAGGATCTGGCTGCAGTCGAGAAGAAGACTTCAGGGTTTGACCTGGAGGCTATGAACTGATTATTTTGGGTGCGGGCAGTAGATCCCCTCTGGTGGATGCGGCTTTTCAGCTCCTTATAAACTGGGCAACCTCTGTAGATAGATAGATAGATATTTTAACAACAAATTCAGAGAGGTATTCCACTTTTAAATCGGGTAAAAATTTCAAAAGGTTTGGGATAAGCAGTGCTGGGATCTGGTCACTTTTCTGCAAACCCATTTTTTGCAAATTTTTACAGGTCGGGGGTCATAAAAAACTACAAAATATTGACCAAAAATTCGAAAATAAACCAATAATGCCGCTAGATAGATATTTTAATAACAAATTCAGAGAGGCATTCCACTTTTAAATCGGGTAAAAATTTCAAAAGTTATGGGATTAGCAGTGCTGGGATCTGGTCACTTTTCTGCAAACCCATTTTTTGCAAATTTTAACAAGTCGGGGGTCATAAAAAACTACAAAATATTGACCAAAAATTCGAAAATAAACCAATGATGTAGCTAGATAGATATTTTAATAACAAATTCAGAGAGGCATTCCACTTTTAAATCGGGTAAAAATTTCAAAAGTTATGGGATAAGCAGTGCTGGGATCTGGTCACTTTTCTGCAAACCCATTTTTTTGCAAATTTTGACAGGTCGGGGGTCATAAAAAATTACAAAATATTGACCAAAAATTCGAAAATAAACCAATAATGCAGCTAGATAGATATTTTAACAACAAATTCAGAGAGGTATTCCACTTTTAAATCGGGTAAAAATTTCAAAAGTTATGGGATAAGCAGTGCTGGGATCTGGTCACTTTTCTGCAAACCCATTTTTTGCAAATTTTGACAGGTCGGGGGTCATAAAAAACTACAAAATATTGACCAAAAATTCGAAAATAAACCAATAATGCAGCTAGATAGATATTTTAATAACAAATTCAGAGAGGTATTCCACTTTTAAATCGGGTAAAAATTTCAAAAGTTTGGGCTAAGCAGTGCTGGGATCTGGTCACTTTTCTGCAAACCCATTTTTTGCAAATTTTGACAGGTCGGGGGTCGTAAAAAACTACAAAATATTGACCAAAAATTCGAAAATAAACCAATAATGCAGCTAGATAGATATTCGAATAACAAATTCAGAGAGGTATTCCACTTTTAAATCGGGTAAAAATTTCAAAAGGTTTGGGATAAGCAGTGCTGGGATCTGGTCACTTTTCTGCAAACCCATTTTTTGCAAATTTTTACAGGTCGGGGGTCATAAAAAATGACGAAACATTGACCAACAATTCGAAAATAAACCAATGATGTAGCTAGATAGATATTTTAATAACAAATTCAGAGAGGCATTCCACTTTTAAATCGGGTAAAAATTTCAAAAGTTATGGGATAAGCAGTGCTGGGATCTGGTCACTTTTCTGCAAACCCATTTTTTTGCAAATTTTGACAGGTCGGGGGTCATAAAAAATTACAAAATATTGACCAAAAATTCGAAAATAAACCAATATTGCAGCTAGATAGATATTTTAACAACAAATTCAGAGAGGTATTCCACTTTTAGATCGGGTAAAAATTTCAGAAGTTATGGGCTAAGCAGTGCTGGGATCTGGTCACTTTTCTACAAACCCATTTTTTGCAAATTTTGACAGGTCGGGGGTCATAAAAAACTACAAAATATTGACCAAAAATTCGAAAATAAACCAATAATGCAGCTAGATAGATATTTTAACAACAAATTCAGAGAGGTATTCCACTTTTAAATCGGGTAAAAATTTCAAAAGGTTTGGGATAAGCAGTGCTGGGATCTGGTCACTTTTCTGCAAACCCATTTTTTGCAAATTTTAACAAGTCGGGGGTCATAAAAAACTACAAAATATTGACCAAAAATTCGAAAATAAACCAATAATGCAGCTAGATAGATATTTTAACAACAAATTCAGAGAGGTATTCCACTTTTAAATCGGGTAAAAATTTCAAAAGTTATGGGCTAAGCAGTGCTGGGATCTGGTCACTTTTCTGCAAACCCATTTTTTGCAAATTTTGACAGGTCGGGGGGTCATAAAAAATTACAAAATATTGACCAAAAATTTGAAAATAAACCAATAATGCAGCTAGATAGATATTCGAATAACAAATTCAGAGAGGTATTCCACTTTTAAATCGGGTAAAAATTTCAAAAGTTATGGGCTAAGCAGTGCTGGGTTCTGGTCACTTTTCTGCGAACCCATTTTTTGCAAATTTTGACAGGTCGGGGGTCATAAAAAATTACAAAATATTGACCAAAAATTCGAAAATAAACCAATAATGCAGCTAGATAGATATTTTAACAACAAATTCAGAGAGGTATTCCACTTTTAAATCGGGTAAAAA